>NW_020799145.1:3718494-3758353 GCF_003259725.1 Athene cunicularia
ACTAAAGTCAAGAATTGAAAGGTAAATTAACAATTATATTTACATATGTTTCAAGATTGGATAAAAAGTGCTAACTGACATGTTATCACTCCTGTCATAATACTAGTACATTGTTATTTATGTTCTGCTGCATAGGCTAGCTACAGACAGGTAAAATGAGGAAGAAACAATTTTTTTATACCTGTAAATGGTTAAATAATTTATGATTATGCTCAGAACATTATTTCTAGGTAAACTTGAAAATGCTTGAGAAAGATCATTGGATTGGATTTTACTATCTGAGGTGACCTCAACTAAATCCTCTGAATGTGTTTCTCAGACAGAGTTCTGACACAAAGAGATTTAATGCACTGTCTTCAGAAATGGTACAGAATATTTGTACTTGGTTTGCCTTTAGTTTGCAGGAACAAGAGAGTTTTAAAAATTCTAAATTACAGAAATTGGACCAAGAAAGAGGCACAATATTGACTACAGTCTCCGCAAAAACAGAAGTGTTCCAGTTTAGGGTGGTATTTTCCTTTTCCCCAAAAGCATTGACATTACTACTAATGCTTGGAATCTAACAAAAAGAACTGATGCTGTCCTTGGTCCTCCCTTTGATATTCGTGCTAAAAATTCTACAGCTGTAGCATTTTCCAGATTTTCACAGACACTTTTTAAGATTATTATATTGATTGAATAATTCACTGCCTTTGAAGGTTTGAAAAGCAGTACTAGGAAACGAATAACTTTGACATATGTAATACTTTCATGCTGTTTATATAAACCTTTCTAATTAAAAAAAAAAAAAATCATGCTTAGTACATACCAGTGTAGTTGCCCCTTGTAGTAGCATCTTCCATTATAAGAAAAGTTCAACTGTTTAGATACAGTCAAAAGTCACAATAACTGACTTTTGCATAAACAAATGGACCTGTGTGAAATAATGAATAGACAGTCCGTATCATAAGAAAGAAGTGCCTCCCTTGTGTTGTTAGGATGAGAAGCTCTTGATTTTGTGAAGAAGGTTGCTTTTTAAGTGGAAGGTTCATGGGGATACATTAGTTGGGAGCTGAGATCTAACAGCTGTCTGCATCATGTGAGCCTCTGAGCATTTGCTCACTTACAAGGTTCCTTTCTTTGTTCATAGAACCCATCAAGCAGTTATTGATGTAGAATTTTTCCATAATTTAACAACTCTACTGCTTTTCTGATTGACATAGCTAGCTCTGGGGAATTAAAAGTGAAAAATGAAAAAAATATTGTTACTGATTGACCACTCTTAATCAGTTATTTATATAGTAAATGTTGTCTGAAGTTTAAAGGAAAGGTTCTGCATAGTATGGGTCAAGTTACTCAGATACACTGCTGTAGATAGCTCTGACAATAACTGGATTTGCATTTCATTCAGCAAAATATTAAGTGTCCTGGTTCAACTAGGATAGGGTTAAGTTTCCCCAGCAGAGAGCGGGGGGGAAGGGATCTCCAGCCGGGTTATTCATACCATGCTGACGTCAGGTCCAGGGGTGGAGACTTTTTACTTGCTCTTTGGTGGGCTTGGTGGTGGGAAGTTGTTCCGTGACCATTTAGCGGTATTTCCCTGCATATCGTTTGTCTTGGTCACTGTTATTGCTGTTTATTGTTGTTATCATTGCTACTGTTGTTGTTCAGATTGTTTATCACACTGTTGTATTAAATTTCTTCTCATTTTAACCCAGGTTTGTGCCTCACTGCCAGCCTGTCCAGCTGAGGGTGGGGGAGGGACAACAACGTGCTCTCCGGTCCCGGCAGGGCTTAAACCAACAAACTAAGCAATTATGCAGAATCCTACTGAAATCCAGTACTTAAAAATCTCATTTCAAACAATGCAAGACCATAGTCTGGGTTCATCACTTACCTCTTCAAGAAAATTCTACAAATTATTCTACAATTAAAATTTACAAACACTGTCAATAGTGTGTTTTGGATCTAATGAAGAATAGTTAGAAGGCATCAGCTGCAAAAACATTTTTAACTGCTGTGATTTGATATTCTTCAGATGCCATTTGTTTTGTTATAAAATGCAGAACCTTTGTATGTAAAACAAATTTCTGTGATCAAGATTGAAAGGAATGATTTTGCATTTGAAGTTTTCATACTGAATGGTGAACTGTTATAAATTCTGTTCTGACACTGGAAAATTTCCGATGAGTAAGATGGTGTTTTAAAATTACTTTTTCTTTTAAATTCTTTCTTTTTTCAAGAGACCTAATACATGTGACAAGGCCATTGCAGTTGGGCAGACGGTCATCGCAAAACATAGAAATACACGGTACTATCGTTGCAGAGTTGTGGGAGTAACATCTCAACTTTTCTATGAAGTCACGTTTGATGATGGCTCTTTCAGTATGGATACTTTTCCTGAAGACATTGTAGTAAGTACTTTCTCAGATATCTGTTTTTTCAGGTTTGGTTGGTTTTTGTTTGTTTGAGTTTGTTTTGTTTTGTTTTTTAAATTAGAGAGGTGGAACCTCTCAAACTACTTCTTTTGACCTTGAGGAGGTAACTTCTTAATATTCAGTTCATACTTGTTACTTTTGCTTCTGAGAATGATTATTTTCTAATGGGCTTCCAAACCTTGGTTGTTCTTATTAGTCTTTGCCATTTGACCAAATGAATCAAAAGTAATCTTAGAAAAGCTTTTAATTAAATAAGAAATATGTGTTTAATAAAGGATATGAGAGAGGCAATTCCATATATCCTTCTCTGTCTCTCAGAGATAACTTATAAAATTTCCTTGCAGACTAGAAAAGTCCTGCTGTAATGGGAAGAATAGCTCTCAAGAATCTGTTCTAATAACTTGTTTACACCTTCTGATATTTAGTTTGTGATATTACATTATTAATGATAAAAATCATCAGGGAGAAGACTTTGTAGTTTATTGCATTTCCAAAAAGCAGTTGAGATTTTGATTTCCCTTATGTACTTGCATAAACTACCATGTTTCTCAGAACTGTTAAGGACCACATTGTGCACTTCATTAGCATACATGAACAAAATTTGCAGTTAGGGAAAGATTCTGTTTCTTTCCCCATTTGCATTGAATACATTGAATGTAAACCTTCACTGTGTTCGTCAGGTGCTGCTTGATGTCTTTCTCATGATAGGACTCTAATCCTTGATTACCTTCATGCTCCTCTGAGTCTTTTTTGTGCCGAACTGATATTTTTGCTGCACCTCCTGCTAATAATTTCGAAAAGTTAGAGCCCTCAGTGAACACTGGTATGCAAAAGTACTGTTTGCTGCAAGAACACTTTTTGCTTCCCCATGTGGCCTGTTCTGTTATAGAGGGGTAGAGTCTGGCATATGCAGTGTTGCAAAAGAATACATGCTTTGCAGCTTAAGGGGCACAGCTCCATATTCTTCTCCCGTGAAAGTCTTTGAACTTTTCTGCTTTCTGCAGGCCTAATGTTTTCCTGGAAGTGGCATTAGCTGACAGATATATCAGTGGAAATTATACTGTTCTTCTTAGAAGCTTCTTAGTTATTGAAAAGTCTGATGCCTTTTGAAAATACAGTATTAGAAAGGGTACATTTCAGAGTAGTATATGAGGATTGAGCTGTTTACCTCCCACTGATCTGAATAGAAGACAGGCAGCAAATCCCTCTTACATGTCTTTGAAAATTTATCCTTGAATTCGAATCACTCCAAAAAGCTCCATTAATGATCAAAGACTTTCTGATTTAGGATGATCAAGATATTAAGAATATGTGACTGTATTGTTATTAGAAACCCCTCTTTTGTGTATGCCTGCATCAAGGATCTGGTAAGGCAGAGATGAGAAACTGCTTGCTGCCGTAGTGGGGTAGTCTGATCTGGAGCTAAGAATAAATGTAATCAGGTCTGGATATGCCTCAGTGCTTCTCAGATAGTGGATGAACAGCATATAATTGTTTGATGGAAACTCCAAACGAATTTCATATTCCTTAGAGAAATCTTGTTGTGTTTTCATTAGATAATATACCTGCAGCAGTTACTGGAAGGGGAAAGAAAAAATGGTTTTTCTTCTGCCTGGACTAAAACTTGCTAATCCATGCAATGTGCGTATCAGGTGTTAGTGCCGCTGGGAGGACTTATTCATCAAATCTGGTGTGAAAGCAATATTGCTACCTATTGAAGAACTTATTTTTCTAATCTGTTTTCACTTTTCAACTAGCTCACGAAGATAGCAGGAGCTTTCTGCTTTTCCAGTATATGCTGAATCCACTACATAACTTCAGCTCGGCTCACAATAGACCACAACTCCAGTGTTCAGACATAGTGATTTATTTTTAAGGAGGAAAATGGAAAGCAGGGAAATTTCAGTTTTGAAGCTTCATGAAACTCTGTTTGCATGTAAGCATTCAATAACTACCAATGCAGGGTATACATTGTTCTCTTCTCCTATGTATTTTTCTTGGTTTGTGTTAGCATTTGCTAAATATATCCATTTTATTGGGTTTTTTTTTTTTAAGCGTAGGTGTTACATATAGGCATAGCTATATAGATTTTTTTATTTCAAGCTATTGCTTGGGCACTATACCTGATTTCTACCTTGTCAGAATTTCTAAGAATAATCATTCCTCAATTACAATCGTTAAAGCCATTAAATAGCTTGTTGATGTGCTAACCAGTCAGCTTTCCCTCAACCTAGCATGTGCAACAAGGTATATAGGTACAGTATTTTTCTGGAAGAATTAGCAGGACAAGGTCCTCTGTAATTCATGGAAAGACTGCAGTGAGGGGGTTAGTATGTGATGTCTTAAAGGAGGTGAGATGACAGCTTTAGCAGTCAATGTAATGATGCATGCACACAAGTGGAGAGTACATATGCTGCAGTCCTAACTGCTGCCAACAGACAGCATGTATGTGTGCCACTTGACACTTCTTGAAGGATTAGTGCTCTGCAGCTTGTCACATATCCCCTAGCTCAGCACCAGGACGACTGCTGTCCTGCCCAGCAGTCCAGATGTCAGTTTACAGATTATGCATTAGGAAATGTCTCAGTTCTTCATCCTGCTCATTTAGGGATGTGTCATGCAGTTGTTTGGCTTTTTTTGTTTTGTTTTGGTTTGTTTTTTGGGGTTTTTTTGTTTGTTTGTTTGTTTGTGGGTTGTTTTTTTTTTTTTGTTAGTACCTGATGATCATATTTCCACTGGCATATCTTGGCAGTTCACTAGAAATTAATATTCTCAGTACTTAGCTAGGAGTTTTATTTGTTTCTCTATATATCGTGGTTGTCAATAATGCCTTAACAGCAAGTATAATAAAAATATATATGCATATATACATATACATATATATATGTATCCTGAAATTAGAGCTAAGTATGAAGTTGTTCCCATATTACCTTTACTGAGATCCCAGCTAAACAGGGAAGCCTTGCACTATACTTGGTCAGAGACAGAAAGGTCCTGCCAAACTGCATTGGTTACAAGGAAGAGAGGAAGAAAACAAAAATTGTAGAATCAAGCATGCTTTCAGTCTATGGGGAGGTCCTGATTATAGAAGAGCTGTCCTGAAATAGTAGACATCCTTGCAGGCCACTTGCCCCAGTAAGTGCCTTGGTCCTTCAGTGACCAGTTTACACAGAATCTTTGCTGTCGCGGTTTCACCTTGTGGTTATCAAGCAAACTAGGTGAACAAAAATGCGTGTACTTAATCTTGCTGCCATGACATACCCACACGGTGTTTTCGTTTACTATTAAGTATATAAATGTAGGGGTTCTCCACTGAGAAGATAAATCTGATCTGTGGGTTGTCATGTCCACAACCTAAAATGAACTTTACTTATTAAAATCTATAAATTGAATGCCATTCTAAGTGGTATTGTAGATTATAGAATGCTTCTGTAAATGTTCCTTAAGAGCAGGAGCCTCTTAAGAGTTGAGGAAGTGAGATGTGTTTGGAAGGACACTTGGATGCTATATTCAGGAGTTTATGAGTTTGTTTTGAAGAACTACATTGTGGTAATTTTCAGAGGTCCCAATAAAATCTGAAAAACATACTCTTGAAAAAGTGTATATTATTCAGGTTAGGACATTCAGACTTCATCTGTCAAAAGCTGGAACAATAAATTATTTTTGCGTGTTGTTGGTCCATCCAACAGCTTGTTTGATTTTTTTTTAATCTGTTTTTTGACTTTTTTTGAAGTGGATGCCACCTTACCTGAAAAAAATCAAGCATAAAAAAAAACCCCACCAACAGTGGATTTTTTAATATACCAATAGTGATACCTGTAATCCTTAACACAATTATGTTGATACTTACACAAGTACCTTCTTTTAGTAGTGCACCCAAGAGAGCCTGAGTGTGAAGAGAATAGAATAGATTAAGCTCTGTCTTTCTGTGTCTGTCAGTACTTCAAATTCACCACTGGCAGAGGAGAGAGGAACAGGGCTATTGAGAACTCTGACAGCCAAAATACTTCACTGAGATTATGGCCAAGGCTACAGCTTACAGTGTGCACCTAAATTTCACAAAGTCCAAAATTATAATCATCTGCTTTCTTTGTAATAAAGTTGAGAACATTTTAGTTGCCAATATTTGAAGAAAAACCTGCCAGTATGATAGAAATGTAATTTAGGAAGATATTAAATAGAAAAAATAATACTTTTCTTGGCCAGGGACCTTCTTTGCAATTCTCTATCACTGTCTCAGCCCACAAATGCTCATTTTAGACCCCTACAAAATCTTGAAATTAAAGCTTTGACATCTTATGACCCACACTAATGTATACACATACTGTGTGCATAGTCTTGCCAATTATCCTATCTCTCTTGATGATTGTGGGCTCACTGAGGTTCTGAATGATCCTTCCAGGCCTAGATATCTGGGAGGGGTTTGAAGCTGTATAGGCATTTATAATCTTAGAAGTTGCTCAAGATGAGGTGAACTAATTGGGGTAAAGTACAGGCAAAGCAGTCAGGCTGAATACAGATTGTCCAAAGGATAGTGTTACTAGACTAATGAGAGACTGAAGGGATTTACTTCATCCTTCTTTGAGCTGTAAAACAAATGGGATTCATCTGGAATGTTCTTCAAAAATTATTTCCTCTACAGGCAGGGTAAAGGGAACATTAGTTTAAAACTATAATGTACCATTATTACATGTGACTTTTTGCAGGTACCGGTTAGAAAAGGTACCTCACTTTTGGGGGCCGTTGAGTGGTGGATGTAGCTTCAAGAACAAAGTCTTACAGTAGAATTCTTTACAAGAACTTCTCCCTAATGACTTTGTCCATGACTATGGACTTCCACTGCTGCAGTATATATGTGCCTGCATAGGTCTATGTGGACACTCATTCAGCTTCTCAATTTCTGTGTATGTTAATACTTTTGCTTCTGCTTTTGAAAAAATGTACTGCTTGAACAATGGACATGGGGAAATACTGGGCTAACACATAAGTCTAGACAGTCCATTAATGACATAAAAAATAGAAGACTGAATTTTATCCCTAGTCATTTCTAAAGGATGCTGTGTTTTTTTGAAAATCTGTCCTACAAACCACGTATATGTAACTTTCCCTCCATCAAAGTTGTCTGGCATTATAAGTGACTAAACCACTGATTAGTTTCCACCATATTTTTCTAGTGGTTTCCCATTTGCTTGTCTACCTATTCAAATCAAAACTTTACGTAGTAGTGCTTACCTTGCCTCCTTGTATCTGTGAAAGATCCATTGGACTTCTGACAGACATTAATAGCTTATTGTTCGGTTTTATTATACTGGCATGTAAATCTCTAAAGAATGGCTAAGGAAATTAGAAGAGTGTTGAATTTGCACTCTTTCTGGGCAATCTATACCTACTTTGGATGCACTCCAGTACCACAATTACCAGTGATTTCTGAGAATGTGAAATAGAAAAGCAGGCAATACACTTCTGAAGGTAACAAGTGGATGGATTATGTTTGGTATAAACTTAGTCAAAAAGTCCTCAGAACTAGCTGTGTGATGTGAGAAGAGAGACCTCACGAATTATAATAGGTTTAGCAATCTTCTTTTTTTAATTTCTTAACTGAGATGACATTGTGTCTCTGAGCTGAATAAGGTGCTACTCATGTTGAGTTGGCACAATTTTTTTTTGCAGCATTATAAAATTACCTGCTGTATAGTTGAACTTACTACTCAGCAGTTTGTGTGGTGTGACCACTGACAGACAATTCTGAAAAATTCTGGAAAGCAACTGTGAGAGCTGCATGACATGTCTCTGAGGAGAAAAGTTGTGTTCCTTTTACTAGTTAGATTTGTAAGAATTGTGTAGAATTTTGCATTCTTGTTCTGTGAAATACTCCAAGAAGTTAAATATGTATATATGTTTTGAAGAATTTACTTCAAGTTTGTGTGAGCTGAGAAATTTATTTTAACAGATTTTTGTAACTCTGAACTTCTGAACTGGATTTGCAAGTGCTGATGCATAGAATGCTATGCTTTGCACATGCAAATAATTGAATAATAACACAAATGAATTTCTGTTTTTAAAACTGTGGTCTTAATAAGTTAGGATCAAACTTTTTCAGAAGCAAAGATTAATTTCTAGGGCTTCAGACTGGAGGCTTTTATTCCATCGTTTAACTCTTGAAGCTCAAAAATGTCAAACATCCAATAGTCTGATTCTAATCTGAAACTTGTACACCCCTATAACCATATTGATTTAAAGTGACTTACGTTCACTTCATTATGGAGAACAGCAGTGATTTTTCTGTGGCTTTTGCTTTTTCTTTGTTTCCTGTTAGAGTAGAAATACAGGCAACTTAATAGGTAAGCATAAAAAATGAATATAGGAAAGATTAAAGGCAAATTAAAGCTTCAGATATAAGTATTATCTTTACATGGCTTCCTGTGTATAATGTCCTTTCCACTTTATAATGGAATACTTTATGGATCCTAATCAATAATGATTTTAGGAGAGTTGAAGCTAATGCCCTCACAGCAAAAGAAAGAAAATGGAAGATAATCAATTACTTTGCAGTTTATGATAAGATGGCTGACTTTGCAGTGAAGCAGGAGAGAGACAGAAATACATTACAATGCTTCTTGTGTTTGCAAAGCGAGTGTGTCTCCCATGTCTGGGAGCATGATGAGCTGTGATAAGCATGTGGAGCACAGCGAAACCCCCAGAATCACAGAGGAACCACTGAGATGAGGTGAGACTGTTGGGAGTTGGGGAGGACCACTATTTCTGCTCCCACCTTTTTTCGAAGGAAACCCAGGAACTGTAGGATTTTCAGGACTGGTAATTTACCATATTTGTTGGGTGTTTCAGAAGTAGATTATCTGCAGACTTGCCATGTGTGTTCGGGGAGGGGGTTGGGGGTAGAATGAGCATTTTCCTTCAAGTGTGTTATGTCCTGGGACAGGAGCAGGAGCAGAACATGAGCTGCTCTTCGTACTCATCTGACTGCATTAAACCTTTAGGCCTTCACCAATATATAGATGGGCAGGATATGAGGTAGTACTGTAGGATTCAGAGTCTCATCTAAGTTTAATGTAAACATAAACAAGGGTTCTCTGCTGCACTAAAGTAGTCTAGTAAGTACAGTCTAGTGAATCAGACATCCTGGTGTCCTTTCCAACTTCACTTTCCCACTGCTAACACTGAGTTTTGTCCCATAAGATTATATTCTACCCCAAATTAAAGCTTCCTCAGTGTCATCTGTACTGCACCTTATTGTGATGCCCAGTACAACCCTGGACATCCTAAGCCACATTCTGCAGTGTGGTTTTCAATTGTAGCCTTCTGGCCAATTCTGCATCTGTCAATTAGCATTACACATGTATTTGTGTTATTAATACTTCGCTGAAAGGCAATGTAATGGTTGAAATAGTAACTTGCTAAGCTAAATGGAAAGTAAGAAATTTTTAGATGTATTCAGGAATGCATGATCGAGTTTGTCTTCCAGTTTCCCTTTGGTGAAAGCATGTATTCAGTTTGTAAGAGAAGATTCAGTAGCATTTTAAGGACAACATATTATACATAAATTTAGAGTATTTTTATACTATGTATTATATGATCCAAGGCTGAATTTGTTGAATTACAGTAACTATTGTGTTAATTTGGTGATTTCACTGAATTTATACCAATTCAAAACCAGAATTGCACTCCTGGGAATCAGGCCTGCTCTTTCAAATGCAAATGAACTGTGTAAATTGCTGTTCCTGTTTAGATAAAATTCTGACTGTGGCAAATTAGTTACCACTCTCCTTTTCATTCAAATTATCTTGGAACATATGAAACCTAATTTTGTGTTTCTAAAAATTTGCATTAGCTACCATCTACTATCAGCTCCCAAAAGAAAAACACAGTTTGACAGTCTGTTGAGATCAGTGGTTGTTTTAGAGAGTTTCCACAATCTGTTTCTCCACGTCCACTTTAACAGTGTTGGTAGATGTGTTCACTGTTTGCAACTGTGGTGTGCTATTTGTCGGTAAGACAAGCTTTTCTAAGTCAGAGGTGTTAGTTGCAATCACATTAGTTGTGCTCCTTATGAAACAATCACTGGTGAGCATGAC
Source organism: Athene cunicularia (assembly GCF_003259725.1). Lineage (NCBI taxonomy): Eukaryota > Metazoa > Chordata > Aves > Strigiformes > Strigidae > Athene > Athene cunicularia. The sequence goes on from NW_020799145.1 coordinate 3,729,005, forward strand.
CATGGAGGCTTAATCACTAACACATTGAAAGTTAGTATTAGCTGAAGTAACATAGGCAGAGGAGATCTCTTGCACGAAGTGCCTTTGCAGAATGGTCCTGGGGACATTGAAGCTCCATCCTCAGGACTGTTCAAAGGTAGCTTTCCTGCTCTGCTATGGGATCATTTTTCTCTCCGTGTTCTGTACAGCAAAAGCTAACTCCTTCTGACAGCGTGGTCACCCAATGCTTAGTTCTGCACTCCTTCCCTTTCCAACCATCTTCAGCTATTTCTGCCTGTCCAGAGAGCAATAGCTCAAGGTAGGTACCCTAGTAGCAATGAAGTAGGATAATAAATTTAAGTCAGGTCCTAATTTAAAGGAAACATTTAGAAATGACTGATGCAGTTCAGCTGTAGTCAGTGGGAGGACCGTTTCTGTGCCAAAGCCCAATAATGAAGCCTGGATTTTTCCTACTTCATGTTGTGAATCTGGGTACTAGAAACCCACTTGAAGTCTTATCGGTGAAAATCAGAAGTAGTTAGTGTGTTTTGTCTGTGTTGTGAGAAGTAACCATTAATTTTGTGATTAATACTGGAATGCTCATTTGCTATAAATTGAAATGAATGTGCTATGAGTTGAATTTGCTGTGAAATAAATTTTATTTTCCTCAAAATAAGAGGTTAGAGGTTTTAGTTATTCAGTTTTGGAGACCATGCATGAATTTTAAGTTATTTTTCAAAAACCATGGAATTTCTAGGATAAAAGACCAAGTGAGTCAGTATTGCTTCTCAATGCAAATTGTGGTTAGACTAATACTAAGGCCTTGAGCCATTCTTATGGATTTAAGCAATGCAGGGGATAACAGAAAATGGACAGTTTCTATTTTGCAGTTTGATTTTAATAATATATATAAATTTACGAACAAACACAAGATGAGCAATAGTAAAAAAAAATAACATACATACACAGGATAGGAAGGCCAGGTTTATTGCAATTACAGAGTCTGATTTAGCTGTAGTTGTCTTTTTGGTATCTGTTTTTCTTTGATCTTTAAAACCTCAGGGCTAGATTATGTTTTCAGTCTGCCAGGAGGAGGATTACAATATCGTGCCATGGCCCCTGTGCATCAGGGATAGAACAATATGAAAAGGATCTGTATCACCAGGCACATTGCAGGGCTGAAGCCAGGCTGCTGCTTACCTCTGCCTTTGCCATTGCTTCTTGCCAGGTTTCATGACAACAGCATAGTGGGATTCACAAGAACCCTTCAGTACAGAAAGCTGCAGCAGCACAATGAAATGTATTCTTACATGGTCTTTCTGCAACACTTCTGTTGACTGATTGGAATATGTCTTCCTAGAGGGTTTTGATGTCATATGACACAGAAACAATGAGTACCTTCAAAGGATAGAAAAATACATTCAGCTAAACTAATTGTTACAAATAGTAGTTTTGAGTGAACATTGAAACTGTCTTTAAACCCATAGCATCTAAGGAAGAATAATGCCAGTAAGGTTCTCTGTATATTTATACTATTCCTTTACCATTAAGTAAAATAATGTATACAATTTCCCTGTATTTCATTCTGTCACTGCATTACGGAGCCATACAGAAAAAAATAGGATTAGAAGTATGTGCTAGCTCACAAAACCTGTTTTGAGAGCTGGGCTTAACCACTTTAGCCCTGTATTATGTCAATTATACCATCAACAGTATTTGACAAGAATTTGAATAAACAATGAGGCTTTTTGTGCTTTGTTTTGGAAACAAAACAAATCAGCAAGTAAAACTTAGGAATGTCAAGGTTATGCCGAAAATTTTTTGCTAAGTGACATTGAGAAAAATGCTGTAATTTGGATACAATGTAAACAAACAAAAATATTTTATTTTGAATACAGTCTATACCGTAGCAATTTGAAAAATAACAGAGCTCAACAATATGTGTGTGCCAGCTAAACAGATAATCACTTCTATTCTTTTTGAGAAAAATTAAATGGGAGTTTCTGGTGTTGTTCATGGGAATAGGGGCTGCTCTGTTAGACACTCTCCTGAAGAAAGAATTGCCAGCCTGATTATGTTTGCCGTCTTGGTTAATGCTTGATGACAGCTTGATGCTGCATGTTGTGGATTTTGTAGACACCCTCATGGGAAATAGGTCGAAGAATGTTACAGATATGGCAGATCTGAAAATTATTTAACAAGTTCCAGAAGAATGAAATGCTTCAGAAAAGGAAGAGGCTACTGTGCATGTCTAACAAATTACATTATGTGATGGATGTACAGTTTATGGATGTACACCTAAAGTTTGTAAAACAGTGCAGCTATGAGGGAATAGTTTATGCTGATTCAGATGAATTAGTGGTGAATAAGAGTAAACTCTGAGTGAACCACTTGCAGACAATATTCCCACTTAATACTGTATAACATAGATTGATTTTTCTTTAATGTCGAAGTTTTTGGCCTTATTTTTTTAATACACAGAAAAATAAATATCGATTTTCATTGTATTGTTTTATATATATATATATATATATATATGAATGTATTATGGTTATGTTCAGAGAAAACTGTTCTCTAGTAATATTCATTAGCTTTAGAGAAGACTCTTCAGACTGTTACGGATTGCAAATGTCTTTTACCTCACAATGTTTCATTCTCCTCTTCCCTATTAAGCTCACTGTAGGAGCACAGCTGTGAAAACGAGTTTAGTAATCTCCCGCAGAAAATATTCTGATCTGATCAAGATGGAGATTGATTTTCTTCATCCTAACGGGAGAAGTTCCACAGCATGCTAATGCAAAAGTATGAGTCGGGGGGCAAAAGCAGCTTGTAAGACAATATGTACTAGTCTAGATTTTCAATTGTATGATAGAATTGGGGACCTTCATCATCACAATTCTTCTATCCTCTCTTGAGTCAGAGTAGGATCACATAATCAAAGCAATTAACAAGAGCCAAGTGATATGATGAAGGTGCCCTCTGATTGGAATAGACAAGTATTGGCATTTTCCTACTTGAATATGATTGTTTCCTAACAGCCATTTAAAATAGTTGATTACTGTCAGGTTTATACCTCATCTAAAAGAGGCTGTATGGACCACACTTTGCTCTTTTCAAACAAATTGTTGAGATACAATGGCCAATGTTATTACTATGATTTTAAATACAATATTAACCTTTATGACCATTACTTACAGGATTTAATTGATCCTTTCTTCACCAATCATGTTCCATATTCACCAAAGACTGAATAAGATTTGGAAGGATATGATTCCATTTAAACTCCTGACATATCTAACATTGAGCTGTAAGCTGACTGTTGAAAGGCAGAACATTGTGCAAGCTAATGAAAAACTTTTCCTGCTGCTAAATTCAGGAGGAATGAAATGGTGAGGGTTTTGTGTGTTCAGAATATTCAGAAGTGGTTTTGAGAGCTTTTTGCTTTTCCTGTATTGATCCTGAAAAGAACATTTTTTTTTAAGTGTTAGTAAATAATGGATTGCAGTCTCTAGGACATTTTTTTTCAACTGCTGCCTTCCTCATTGGGAAAAAGTCCCTCAAACTGAAAACTTCTTTTTTCATTAAATACTCACATATTCTACTTTGGCCATGCCAATATTTCCTTTCTAAGACTTCCTCTTTGTCTAGCTTTCTGTCGGACAATAGACTAATCACTCCATTGGGATTCCAGGTTGCAGGCTTACTGAAACACCTGCACTATACAGGTTTTATTTGTACTGTTGGCATGTAGACAATTTCCAAACAGCATGTCAAAAAAATGGTCTTGCATTACTGCTTTACAACCTTCCCCTGTAGGTTCTTGGTATGAACATTTTACCCAACTATTGTTAGTGAGTTTTACATGTGTTTGGTTCCATCTCCCTTGATATTTAGAACAATCATAGGGTCTGCAATATGGGTCATAACAATCAAAGCCTGAGGATAAAGCCCATTCACAAACACTCTCCCCGACTTGTACTCCTCTCTCTTTTATCCAGTTAAGGCAGTAAACACCTTTTCCAGGAACATGGAGTGGCCAGCGATCAGCATCCTCAGAATCTTGTCCCATTATGGACTGTACTCAAATTGCTGGCCCACCATTCTTGATGAGCACTCCAAAGCCTCCCTAGGAACTGAGGGAGAGAACAATCACCCAAAGCAGTTTCTGTGATGACAGAGAATACATCCTAAAAATATTAATAAGACAATGAACATCAGTACTATACAAAAATAAAAATCTACATAAAGAACCCCCATTGTGGCTCAGGATATTGTTCTCCATGGGATATTATCTTCAAGAAGAAAGAAAAGTGTTCTTGGTTCATTTTGAGAACTGGAAGTGGGTTATAATTAGAAAGATGGAATAATCCACCCTGTATTAATTTTGCACTCCTTTCCATGGGCATCTTTAGCTCTAATAGCCAAAATCTGAGCTCCAGTATCTACTAAAAATGTAATTGGGACTTGTTTTGGTCCCACAACACCTGTGATCAATAATTCACCCCAGACGTTTTCAATGAGCTATCTAATGTAAATCCAGACTTTGCCCCCCACCCCACTCACCATCAGAGGGCGAAGGACCTTCCCGCTGAGTCTCGGGAAGCATTTGTCCCTGATGATTCAATCCACGAGGGTGCCCTGGAAGTAACATTCATCTGCAGACAAGCTGTCTTCACACTCTCCAGCAATTGATTAACAGTCCCTATAATTGCAAGGGAATTTCCCCTTTCCAAGGGGGTCAGCCCTCTGGCCCAGTTAGGCAGCCCTCTGAGTCAATGACCATGGGCCCCAATGATTACCAGTGGTTAGAAACACACCCAGACCCCAAATATCCTTCCACTTCTTTCTCTGACAACAAAATTCCATTGCCCCCTACAAAGACACTCTCCACACATACTTTGTCTCTGGTTCCATTGCAGTTGTTGCAAAATCTTTGCTGTAAATGGGACTTCTTTAGTAACAACATGAGGATGGTTGTTATCATCCTCATGCTCTGTTTTAACCAGCGGGTACATATGGGAGGGCTTTCTGCAGTTTCCTTTGCCTTCTGCAAATCTCCTTGGGGATAGATCCCCCTCTCTGAAAGCTTCACCTCTACCTCTGCCACAGTATCCACCTCCCACAAAAGCTGATTCCTCAATTCCTCCTTTAATATCACATTTTGGTTCCTTTCCTCATCCAGAAACTGTTTATTTTCTTTCAACTCTTCTTGCAGAGTCTTTATTACCATTTGCAGGGAGTCAATTACAGTATCAGCTTGATAAAACTTTTGCTTCTATCTGCCACTGCCAGACTCACTCCCAACACTGCACAACTTATAGCTTTTCCTTTCCTCATTCTAACCTTAGCTTTCTTCTGCAACACCCTTATGCTATCCACTACACTCTTTGGTTGAAACCACTAGGTTTTTGCCCAGTCTTGTCCCTGGAGTGAGGGACAAGACTGATGTGCCTCCAAAAGGTCATATAATTTATCTATCCCTTTGATCGGCAAGGGGACATAAACACAAGCATTTTGGGTGCCTTCCGGATGGCCATTCTTTTTTTCTTTTTCTTTTTCTTTTTTTTTTTTTTTCCTTAGCACAAAGGGGCTGTTGTCCTGAGGAGGTCACATATTACTATCCAAATTTCCCCGTTTCTCTCTCAGGAGGCCACACCTTAACTAACACCAATAAAATTAATAGTATCCACTCTTCCTCCTATTCACTCTTAGGAGGTCACTGCTTCAGTAGATGCTTTCTGTTCCCTGAGAACCCTGTTCATGTATAAAACAGGGAAGCGGTCCTCTCAGGGAGGCAGCATGTAAATTCCAAACACAACAGGAACCTGCTCCCTTATGTTCCTGAGAGGTCCCACTTAACACAGTGAGCCAATATTCCACTCTTGTCTCCAGGGATCCTGTCTGTGACACCAATTTAATGTCCTGATCCAGTGTGGGAGGAGGTTTCGATACGATCCCAAGAGATTAAGACACAAACAAGGTCAAATGCTGTATACCCAAACCAGGTTTTTATTATTAAAAAAAAGTGAAGAGGGGTAGCGATAGGACACAATGGAAGGAAAAGACAAAAAAGAAAGCAAGGTTGCGGCATAGGGCTGCAAGAATAGTCACCACCATGGGTCCAGCAGCGTCTCGTTGGTCCTCAGTCTTCATTTGTTTGGTGGTGGGTGCACATGGATCTGGCTTCGATGGTGGATGTACACCAAGCAGAGTTTTCTGTTGCCTTTTTAAATTCATCATATCTGCTGATCAGCATATCTGCTCACCTTTAGTTTTTTTTTCCTGTGGTCCCACAGGTTTTGTTGCATCTGACTTTTGGGCATGAAGTTTGCCTCTTGTCAGTTTATTACCAATTCATCATGGGGTCTGGCCTACACAATAGGGCCACAAATGGCTACACCATGGGGCCAGCTCAGCACACCTCCGCCCCTTTGAAGTTTGTATAAATTGTCCAACAATACAACTGCAAAGAAGTGAGGTGGTGCATCTTTCAATACACTCCCGCTTCCCTGGACGACATTCCCCAAGCCAATCCACAGGCCGCAGCAGCTTCTCCTGGAGGTTTGCAGAGACACAAGCAAGCCTTGAGACAGTCATAGGACGTTTCAGTCTCTCAAAGGATTGCACCACAAAATTCTGTTTCCACTGAATTCACTAAAGATAGTTGTTTTCAGTGTGTCTCGTTTGGATCAAACCCAGAAGTCAAAGGCTCTTATATTCTTATAATTTTGAAAATAATAATTGAGTTTGAAATAGCTGAATTAACATAATTGCTAGGCAAAACTTTGTCAAAATAAAATTGTAGGTGTTCAAGGAACATGGGTTTTTAACAGTTTAGAGAATAGTCTCATTACAGAAATTCATCTTAGACTGGAATATCCATACTTTTTAGACTTGAATTAGGGAAGCATTTGAACATACTTTTTTTAAAACTTTAAAAAAAAAAAAGATATTTTCTTCAAATGTCAGTGGCTGTATTCAAATTATGGGAATCTTGCAACATTTCACAATCCTGGATAAAAATCACATGTTTCAGGTGCAGACTTCCTCCCTTTTTTTCATTACTGTTGCTCAGCATTTGTTCCTAGTCTGTGTCAACCATCACCACCATGCCACTGCAACTGGGTTTGCAACTTGCAAATTCTTTGACCAGCATTAATGAACTAAAGCATTGTTCCACCTCTGTGGTAAAAACAAAGGAGTATCAGAAGAGAAAAATAGCAAAATTATCTACTTTATCTGTAGTGCTGTAAACAAGAATTCCTTAGTGACAGCATAGGAGACAAACCCAGTATTTCAACATAGTTTCCCAACATCAATTGCAAATGGATTGCTTACTGTTTTTATTCAATACATATAATGAACCCCAAAATGTATGTTTCTAAAACCAGAAAATACTGTCTAATAAACAACAAAATTTTAGAATTATTGCTAGTCACAGGTTTTTGCTCATAAAGAAAACTTTTGAATGGCTGCAAACCTGGCACTGGTGAGACCATACCTGGAGTGCTGGCATTCAGTTATGGGCTCACCTTTACAAGAAGGACATGTACATACAAGAGCAAATAGAGCAAAAGGATACAAAGATGATGAAGGAAATGGAGCATCTATCATATAAGGAGAGGCTGACAGAGCTGGGACTGTTCAGCCTAGAGAATAGTAGGGTTGAGGATCCTATCCAAGTGTGCAAATACCTGGTGGGAGAATTAAAGAAGATGGAGCCACACAATTCTCAGTGATACAGAGTGACAGGATGAAAGACAATGGATACCAACTGAAATACAGGAAATTTCTTAACATGGAATTTCTCTTCACTTAAGGAAAGGTATTTTCACTGTGAGGTTTGTCGAATGCTGACCTAATTGCCCAGCAAAGTGGTGAGGTGTTCATCAGTGGAGATATTCAAACTCAACTGGACATGTCCCTCAGCAACCTTCTGTGGCTAACCATGCTTGGTGCTGGAGCTCTGAGCTGTGAAACAACTGGAATGTGAAATTGAACACTTTTGTGTGAATAGGCTTTTCAGTACAGATAGGCATGATTTTGTCCATTTGTGTGAAGAAGAAAATATACTGTGCAACTGTATGGGAAAAGTACATGGTTTACAAGCTGGATGTAGATAGAGCCCACATTATATATGTTATTTACAACTGGTGTATGGGAATGTTGAATTATTGTCATATCTTGATGTATGACTTTTCATCATATGACTAAGAAAAGTAAGGTTACATTTTTGCAATTTTGTCATGGGTGTAATCATCCTCCAGAAGAAAAAATGGTGAGAATTATTTTTGCAGAAAAAAAGAGAATGTCTGAAATGGTTATGTAATATGAAAATAAAAGGTAGGAACTCTGGTAGAAATAATCAAAAACTATTTAGTACAGGTTTCCCAAACATTGTTGCATAGACTTAAGACACTGTGGTGATACATGAAGAATGGGATTGTTATTTGTCTAGTTATTTGCATGAGAGCTTTAATTTTCCATATGAGCAATTCCATTAGCTATCCTAGAGAAGCTGTGAGATTTTTTTCTTGTGCAAGGTGCAAAGGGAGAAATTCGTGCTGGGCTTTTGTTCTTGGAAAATTAATGTTTGGCTTGACATTGTTGATAGATTGTTTGTTTTCAGGAAATTTGCTGTCTTCCATGATGCATTTTAAAAGTTTGGTTCAAGACATTCAACCAAGACTCCTTTTTGCACTTTAGCAAAAAAGAGATAAAGGAAGAAGTATGATAATGACAATAACCATCACTGAGGAGAGAGCATTAAAAATATAGTCTTACATAATTTATAGTTAGAGCTATGATAGTAATTTAGCAATTCCTGTCGCATTAGAAGTCAATTATTCCACTGTTGGAAAGTTGGCATGAGCCATCCTTTCCCCTTGCCTCATTCCCTCCACCTCACCTGGAAATACTGGGGTGGGAAGTACAGTAATGCCAGCTACTACCCCAAATATACAGTGAAGTTGAAAGGATATATCTTTCTGTGTCTGTCACATCATCCTTTGACAGACAAACACACAGCACCTGAAGGATGACAGACAAACACACGGCACCTGTCCCCTTGGCACAGCACCTGAAGGATGACAGAGACAGTATTGTCATGCAGAAAAGTGTGTTTCTGTGAAAATCCAGATTTTCACTTCTTTTCCCATGTGTTGAATCAAATTCATGGGTTAAGGTACATGTGATTAAAAGCAGTTTATTAAGCCTGGATTTGGCTAACATGATACTGTAACAAGGTAATATCCCAGTAAATATCACTGTGGTACATTTTTACTTCCACAGTTTGAGTTCTTTGTCATGATGATTGTTGGCCTCTGTTGGAAGTGAACTCAAAAATACAATATTTTTGAAAATTATTCTGTTTAAATCTGAGACTATGAAAACAGTAATAGTATTTCAGCAACCTGAGATAATACCAGGTCCTGCAGGACCTTGTCACTGATTCGTCATACCTGAGTCCTTGCCTTTATCTTTTCTCTGCCCAGTCTAGACCTCTTAGATGTGACCTCAGGTAACATGGTCACCTGAGTTGGTCCTTTCACACCTGGGAGAATATAATTGAATTAGCACTAATTTACATGATGTCTTGTGATGTAGTCCGTATAAGGTATAGATACCTTTGTTAGGGTGAGTATTTGGTAAAGATAGCTTTGAAAGAATTGCTGATCACAGACCTGACAGAATCCTTTTCTGGTCCTTTGTGTATTTCTTCATGTGGACAGCTGTTGTTATGGATGTGTGGTCAGTGTGCTCTGCAGATGAGTCATTTAGGTCATACGTAGCCATATGGGGCAAAAGAAACCATGACAAAGATACGTTGCAACTAATGTAAACTGTACTGCTCTGACATGCTCAACAAGTGAGGCACAAAATTTGGCCAATACACAGGGAAATTTTGCTTCATATCTTCTGGGGAAAAAAAATAAAATTCCAACTTAATTCTTTGTAAGCATCTGGATTCTTTCAGTGTTTCTCCATCAGCTAAGTGAAGAACTACTCATTGGCATTCTCACCATTCATAGTTTGGTCCATCAGGGTATGACTCAGTCAGCAAATTTAGCATTTAGAAAAAGTGTGCTGTGGTTAACAAAACATGAGTTACTTGAATATGTAAAAGAGAAAGTATTACACATATGCAATTGCACTTTAGTGATCTTTATTTTCAATGTGTGATGGAAATTAATTTGGGGGGAATTGTATCACAGTTGCTGATAACTAGCTGATGTATGAATACGTTGACTTGCCAATACAGCATCAAGCTGTAAAGAGAGTGTTCCTTTGGTCAATATTTCATTTTCATAAAGGCTAACAGTATCTTCTCTTCGCCCATTAGCAGGATTTCAAAACTTCAAACACAAACATTAATAAATCTCCTCCAATTGTGAAATTGTAGAAAGCATTTTAATGGTAATTTCAGTGTAGTGGCTTCACTCACTGATTTGAGAATCCACCCTTCTTTGTAAACAGAGCAGAGATTGCCTAAGACTGGGGCCACCTGAAAAGGGAGAGGTTGTCCGGGTGAAATGGTCTGATGGAAAATTGTATGGTGCAAAGTATATGGGAACAAACACAGTGCACATGTATCAGGTGAGTGTCTCTATTTATTACCATGTACTCAGCTTTTCAGATGTCTTTAGTGCAAATTGCTCATTTAGCTCTAGCACGGGAGTGGCCAGCTGTGCCTTCAAAGCTACAGAAGCCTGGAGTGTGGATTCTTATTGTAACTGCTAATGCATTTAAACTGATAAATAAAGCCATCTAAACCATTAACAAGTGCTGTGCACTCTTTGGGAGTTGAGGTTTTACCTGTTCTTACAAAATCAAGAGAATGGGTTATTTGATAAGAACTCAGGTGAGCAGGTAGAATATTAAGATTGAAACCCAGCATTTGTTATTTTCTCCTGGTTATTTACTTCTATTTGTTGTCAGGTAATTATACAATTAATAATATAAAATTAAGTATTGTTGTGTGACTACAATGGACCATAGATATTTCATAGAAGGGTGGAAGGGAGGACAGTAAAAAGAAGATCATAAATAGCCCCACTTCCATTTGACTGAGGCACTTTTGAATTAATTACACATAATCTAAGGAGCATTTTATCCTTAGCAAAGGCAAAAGGGAACTGAACACTGAAAGCAAAGCTAAAAAGCTGACTTCTGATTTCAGAGACACAATAATTGGTTTTTTATGTGTTTGCCTTTGAGAAAAATCAGTCAGCAGCTTTGAGTACCCAGGTGAATGTAGAAACTGCAATAAAACAATCACAATAATAATAGCACTTCTGAAAGAATGAGAATCTAGGTACATTTCATTTATATATATATATATATATATATATAATCATTTTCACTTATGTAACTTTTCATTGCAGGGCCTCACATTGTGCTACAAAAATGGCAAATTTACTATTATATCTATAGATGAATTAAGGCACAGGAAGGCTAAATAACTTGCTGCATTGACCTTCTCACTTTGCCAGTGACTTGCAGTTGAACTCAAGTCCTCAAATGCCTCATCCCTTGAGCTAGTCTCTAAATCTCATGTCTTCCGTTATATTTAGAAGCTGTATTATGTTGTGAAGGTGAAAAGTTCTTCATAAAATATAAAGATTATTGTTCTATAGTGACATTAATCTTCAAATCATTTAATCATCTGAACAGCTGGTCTTCTGAGGAATACTGTGAGATAGATTAGATGAATGTTGTTATCTTTCATATTTGAAGGAATCTGACATAGTCAAAACAAACTTTGTCTTATTTCAGACTTCTTGGACAACATGATGAAACCAGTTTAGTTTAAGGGGAATGGATTGGCATGCGGAGGTTCAGTAAGGTTTGGAGTTCCTCAGCACAACAATCATGGGAGGTTGTAACAACCCCTCTCATGGGGGAAATAACAAAGATTAAAGATTAAAGGGAGTCCAGATTGCACTGCATAGGATTTTGGAGACAAACAAGTATTTCAATCTGTAGGATGAGAGAGGAGGCTTCTACAACATGGGCACAGGTTACAGAAAGTCTGTGACATAGAGGGTGCAAGGCTAACTTCAAGACACATTAGTAGTTCTTCCTCTGGTCTTTCTATGCAGCCTCTCTGAAAGCTCCCAGGACCCGTGCATGCACATACTCCATTCTTCTTCTGAGTTGTGAGATCTATGCTGCACCTTTGAGATTCAAGTCTTCTGTATGACCTTTTAGATGGTACAACAAAAGGAGAGACTGAAAAGGACTCTCTGAAATGAGTATTATGATTTAATAAGGCAAGTCTCTTCTGCCTGGATAAATCTGTGTATTTCCCTCATATTCATGAGATATTTGTACCGATTGTGACCATAGTTGTGCATGCAGGACACAGTGCACCAGAATTTATCATCCAGCTTGACATTTGCCACCCAGTATCATACACAATCCCTAAACAGGCTTATACATGCTACATGAAGCAGGTGTTCAACTGAAATTGTTACTGTGATCCACATTTCTTGATAATTTTTGATATTGACATTCACTATTTATTTTTGAGTTGCATTTGAGATTAAATTATTCAGTCACTCTATTAATTGCTTTCTAACAATTTCAGCTGAGCCTTTAATTTATAATTAATTTATTCCTGATAAAATCTCATGGAGAGAATAACATATTACACAGAGAGAGTACGGCAGCAGAAGTCCAAATAAAATAACTTCCTGGATAAAATTGATGATTTGAAATTGCAGTCTGAATTAAATTGGAGCTATTAGAGATGGTGGGTTTATATTTTGCATGAATCATAATACTATTGAAAGTCTTAGAGGAGCTCTTGTGTTTGCCTTTAACGGCAGGCAGATTTATTTCCTGTGTGGTATGCTGAGTTATAGCTGAAGAACTTCCAGTTACTCTTCACTGTAAATGTTCTATATATTTCATACAGCAAGCATGTCAGATTCTGTGGTATGAAGCAGTTGCCTCCTGCTGCACACTGGCAGTAAAAACAAAAATATTGCCCATTCAGGAGGTGATTTTCTGATCACACGGAGCTGGCAGAGTTCATTTCCTGCCCAGTTCTTTCACAGTATTGAAAAAAACATAACAATGTATTATCCAAATCACCAGTGTATTATTCCAAAACATTTTACCAATTGTATTGTGCAGTGAGGAGCAGGAATAGTAGTGTGCTGGGTTGGGGTGGGGAAGATTTGGTAGCAGGGGAGGGGTTTACAGCAGTGGCCCCCTGGGAGAAGCCTCTTGAAGTTCCCCTGGCTCCCAGTTGGACGCACCTTTGCACTAAGGCTGAGCCAGTCAGTGATGGTGGCTACGCCTCTGAGGTAACATATTTAAGAAGGGGAAACTGGGAGGAGGAATTGGAGTTGTGAGGAGGAGTTATGAGAAAGACATGTAGGCAAACACTGGGGACAGTGAAAGAAAGGAGGAGGAAGCTGGGGGGACGTGTATTGGTGCAGAGACCCCTGCAGCCTGTGGTGAGAGGGCAGCACCACACCCCGCTGCCATCCGCAGATGCCCACTTGTAGCCCATGGAGAACCCCATGACAGAGCAGATGGCTGCAGCTGGAGAAGGCTGCGACGCTGTGGGAAAAAGACCCTGTTGTGGTTCAGTGCTGAGAGGACTGCAACACACAGGAGAGCAGCATGGAAAGGGCTGCAGCCCATGGGAAGCAGTCAGGTCAGAGACAGATTGTGGAGGACTGTCTCCTGTCAGAAGGACCCTGCACTGGGAGCAAGGGAAGAATATGAGTAGTCCTCCCACAGAGGAGAAAGTAGTGGTGGGACTGATTGCAACTCCCGTTCCCTGCCCCGTCTGGGGAGAAGGAGATACAGAAATTAGGATCAGAGCTGAGCCCAGGAAGAAGGGGGGCGTGGGGGAAGGTGTTTTTAAGATGTGGTAATGCTTCTCATTGTCCTACTCTGTCAAGTGTTGTTGTTGTTAGTGTCTGATTTAAATATATGTTCTTTTTCCTTTCCCTAACAAGCCTGTCTTTTGCCCTTGACCATAATGGATGAGTCATCGCTCCCTGTCTTTGTCTTCATTCCTGAGCATTTTGCTTTAATTTCTCCTTCCCATTCCTGAGGAGGAAGGGGTGAGTGAGCAGCTGCATGGTGCTTAGTTGCCCTCTGAGCTCAAATCATGACAAGCAGAAAGGTTGCACCTGCATCCTTGTGAGAAACACCTAAATTGCCATAACTTTATTAAACAAGTTTAAGCCAAATTGACCTTTTAAGTTCCTCTAACATACTAGTAACGAACTAGGTTTGTGGGGTTAGTAGCAAGAATAGAGAGGAGCAAGGATGACATTTATGACTTTTTTATCCATCAGTGCTCCGGAAATGCATTCCACATTTGTGCATCCCTGTTAATTGATGTAAAAAAAAAAAAAAAAATTAAAAAAATTGCTTTTAAAGAAGTTAATAGTTCATAGGTCTGTACCCTGGCAGTTTTTTTCTGCTGTTCACAGTTGGATCTGACATCCTCAGTCATGGTAAGGTTTTAATTTGAATGTACAAACCCCAGTCCATTTACAAGTGTGGAATGGGACTTCTTTTCATTTTATACCAAACTTTAAAGTACAGTTTCTCTGGGAACTAAAACTGCAGTCATGGGTAATAGTAGAAATTCAGAATTGTTGGATGAACTATTAAAAAAAAATATCAGCACCTACTGTATAAGCTTAAATGCTTCAAAGCCTCATCATTTTAACATTCCCCACATCTAGTTACATTTCCTTTCTCATTTTCTGCTAACAGGGTTCATGTTGGATTAAATCTAAACCTAAGCATGATAAAGCTTTTCATCTTCTGAACAGAGCATTTTAAAGAAATTCAATCAGATTCTATAAAATTCTGTTAACTGGTATTTCCTTAGTTGTCACTCATGCTTTTTTTTTTGACATGGTCTTCTTCAACCTTGAATCACAGGATGTAAAAATTATTTTTTTATTTATTATAAGCAAGTAAAAAAATTAGAGGCAAATAAAAATGACATGAAGACATTTTAATATGTCACCCCTACAAAATAATGTCTGCAAAATGTCTGTGCTGTTACTGCTTGGCATTCCTAATCTAATAAAGTTTAATTTATTGTATATGTGTCAGTGTTGATTTTGAAGTCTCTTTGCTTGATTTTCAATTTATGAATGTGTTGCATTTCCTAAGAAATTGTATTTTTCATGTTTTATCCTAATTTTCCTAATATCCTATTCCCAAAAATAAAAGAGCAAAATATTTGTATATCAGTCTTCTATATTTGCACATATAATTTTGACTGGAGACATTCCCATAAACTTCCTGCAAGAGTTAAATTATGATATTTTTTTTTTAAATACCTGGTTTTGTTCAATTAGGTTGAGTTTGACGATGGTTCTGAAATAATGATGAAGAAAGAAGAGATCTATATGCTAGATGAAGAGCTTCCTGAGAAAATAAAAGCACGTTTAGTGAGTATTTTCTGATGATAGTATATATATATATATATGTTCAAATTGCCAATAACAATATCCTTTAATGTATTCTGGATTTTCAGTTTAAATTGGACAAATATTTTGTGAAGCCTGTACTAATATGACCAGCTAAATCAGCACAATTAGCTCAAATGTCCATTTGCTAGTGAGAATGGTTAGTTCTTCCAGTACAGGCAAATGCTGTTATCAAACATAATTATTTTATCCTAAAAGGGACATTTTGGTTGATAGCCTGTCAGAAAATGAAATATCAAGTCAGTAAATATTTAAATTGTCAGACATTCTGTTCTTTCGGTATGCTTACAACATGTGTATACTTTTTAAAAATCTTTTCAAGTTCTCAGAGCTTTATGATTTTAAAAGAATTAAATTTAATAAAAATGCAATTAACTTGTTCTAAGAAACAAAGTGCTTGATCAGAAGTCATTCAGGTCACTGGTAGGACTCATCAGCATTTCACTGGTCTTTGGTTTAGAACCAAATCTTTGCTATATTTTTAAAGTTTCCTACAGTTTCAAACAACATCCACTAGCTAGTCATTTTGTATGTATGCCATGTGTAAGTGTTGAGTTTCACAAAGAGCATGACACTTAAAAGTTGAAAAGGGACAGTTCTGCCATACAGTTGCTGGAGGAGACAAGATGACTGCTGTTACCTGTCTTTGTCATTAATGCTAAATTACTGTGCAGTTCAGTCCATTACCAAGACTATTCAGAAGAGTATCATGTTCTTAATTCCATGTTCTACTTTAGACCTTGTTCAAAATTGCATTGCAAGTTAAACATTAGCTTTCTTAACATGTAAAACCAGAGCATAAACAAAAATCTTGTCGTAATTGAGAACAAACAATAATTCACTATTGTGAATAAAAATTCCTTTTTACTTGAAGAATATTTTCAGTAAAGCTTTGAAAGGGAGAGCAGTGTACAGGATATTTTTCATTGCTGTAGGGAGGTGGGCTCCTACACAGTACCTGTTCACACATTCATTATGTGACATTAATTAGCTGATTCTTGGAAGCTGGGTGCAAGGAGTTGTTTAGAGGTCATTCTTCAGGCATATGTCAGCTTATATGAGTTTGGTGGACTAATGCAGCATTTACATGTCAAGGTAGCTGAAGAAGGTTTCAGTCCCAACTTTTCTATGCTTCTTGCCATATGCAGCTGCCATCTTTGCTATTATCATTTCCTTTCATCTAGTTCTTATCAGCAAACCCCAACATAGATGCTGTCTATTTCAGAAGCTAGGATTGTGTCAAAGGAAAGGATTGGCATCATGTGTGAAAGGGGTGGTAAAGCTGGGAAAGGAAGAGGGACGGAGAAATGTGAGGCTGTCAGCCTGCTGAGGAAGTTCACCAACAGGATGCCCTGTTTTACTGAATGAGTAGGGTAAGATTAGGAGAGTTTTTTCTAATAGGAGGTGCAGTGGTCAACTAATCTTGGCTAAGACACCTTTTTATCAGTGTATGTGGGATAAGTGTCCCTGACTGTCAAGGGTTAAGATAGACATCTTGGAAAATGTTAAATGAACCATCTGGTTATATTCAGTGGGCTTTTTCATTATACTCGGAAAGCATTCCATTACCATGTTTTGTTTTAGAGACTGTAAAAAGTGTTTATAATTAACTGCATGTTCTGTAGAAAGTAAGCTGTTTCACTAAGGAGAATAATACAAGTATAGTTGGATTTATGGTACACATTTTAAAATGTAATTTTTATAGATCAGCTTCAGAGGGGAGTTAAGTATAGGTCAAAACCATTGAATTGGTTCAATAAACCACAGCCTGTGGTCAGACCTTTACATGATTTTCTACTATTGCCTCAAATTCTATAAATAGATTGTGTAGTTCTCAAGGTGTACCCAACATCTCCTTCCCCTCCTCGTGCTGAAAATAGTGCAAGTTAAAGACAGTTTATCATAGTGTTTCTGTCTCTTGAAATAAACGCACAAATTCCTCATAAATCACACTTTTCCTAATTCTGGGGATTTTACCATGACTCCAGTAGTGGGAGTTGGTCCAAAAAGTTCTGCCACTGCTTTTTCCAAAATGGCTTGCTGGCAGCTATCCTGCTGGTTTGTTTCAGTTGATTCCCAACTGTTTTAAGTTTGCAGACAAATGACTGAATTTGTGACTCTGATTCTTTGCGAATTAGGCAGTATGCAGGTTTCTTTTTAGAGGTCCATACCATAGTACCTTGCATTTAATACTTTTCTTGACCAGCACAAAGTGGTGGATAATGCTTGATACTGCTAGGATCAAACCTGCCCAACAATTACATCACTTCCATGTTACTGTTTTTTACCTTGAATTAGAGTGTTTATGTGACCTCTGGATAAAATCAAAACTAGCAGCTGGTGTTAGTTACATGTTTCTAAGGAACACTACAGATCTAGGGAATTAAATGATGAGTAGTATAAGGAAAATCTGGAAAAGTAAATAATTAATATGTTTTTCTGTAAACAGTTGTAACTGCAAACTCAGTAAAGTAGCTAGCTTCATATGATCTAGTGAAAAATGCCTGTGTTTCCATGTAATTTGTCTAAAATATGTCATAATATGATGGTTTGTATGAAATTGAATGTGGAATTAATGTCTGGTTTTAGTCTACAGCTTCTGAAATGAGATTTGAAGACACATTTTATGAAGATATCTTAGGAGGGAAGAGGCAGAGAGTATTGAATTCCCGCTTTAAGAATGAATATGTGGATGATTCAGGATGCCGTGCCTTCTTGGAAGGATCGTTCCAAAAGAAATGCCAGAAGAAGGAGCTATAAAGAAAGCAAGAGGGAGGGATGCTGATTAAAAAGTATGCAGAATTATTTGCAATTGGTTTTGGTTTAATTGAACACTCAGTTTTACAATGAACAAATCCATACACCAGACTCATAAATTGAAGTACTTGAGTTCTGATTTCTTCAGCTAATGTATTAAACATTATGAAACTGAGGGGCAAACCAAGTGAGAGTAAGAGGGATTACACAGCCATATGCTGAAGAAAACTTTCAGTTCTACTTGCATTGAATTAAGGGGTAGAATTCCCCCTGAATTATGAGAAAAGATCCACATTCAGAACATGAGACATTTTAGTAAAGAGAGATAATTTCCCTGGCTCATTTTCTTCTGCAGACAGGAAGGGATATTAAATTCAGTAACAAAAGTTTTTATAAAGAATTTTTAAAACAAATACAAATATGTCCAGTATTAAACTAAACAAAAGCTGTACTTTGTCCAGTACTTTTACATTTTTATGTCACTACAGCTTTCACTAGGGTTTATGTGGACTTAACTGTTTACTTAGATATTTTTAGCTTTTACAAAAGATAGTCTTCAGTGCAGCAAGGGTGTTTTATATATTTAAGAAGCCAGATTTTGGCAATTATTTTTGAACATGTTTTTGATAAGGTCTGTTAAAAATAGATATCTGTCAAATATAGTTTTCTTTCATTATTTGTACAGAAAATTAAAGAGATTAAATGAAAATTAAAGAGATTAAATATATATGCTTAACAGCCTAGTTTTGAATGAATATATTGTAGTCTTCCTTTTAAAATAATATTCTATCACTGTACTAAAGTTTTCAAATAAATAAATACTGTAGCTTTACTTGCAGCATTTTGTCTGTTAATATGATTTGCAATCCTATTGTTTTATACCTATAGGAATCAAGAAAATTCACTATATACGTTATGCATGTAGTTTCCTGAACACAACAGGATAGACACACAGACACATGTTAAAATGCAAACTTGATAAATACTGTACTTTCATTTCTTGTCTTTCTGTTTCCCTTCAGTCTTTGGTATCTTGACCTTTTTGGATATTAGACAGAAAGCAGAAAGCGTGAATTTGTCTGAACACTTGGATATGTGAAACTAGAAGAGAGCTTTATCAAAATTACATCATCTGTTTCTTGTAAATTGGACCATCAGCAGGATTTCTGACTGTCTGCCACAGGAAAAAGAGCCCTCTCAAAATCCAATTGAAATCTGAGCATTGCTGTTTCTAGGGTTCTCCTTGAAAAAAAACCTGAATACATGGACCCAAATAATTTTTCATGATAAACCCAGTTTTTTATTTGCTGAGGCACACAGATCTTTGTTTCATTGTTGCCCTTGCATGATTATTCTTAGTTTTCCTAGTGGACAGTGAAATCTTTTCATTTACTATGTGACACCTCAATTGACAATTTATTTTTTCTGTGTTACATTAACTATCTTTTCTTGTACCATGAAATCACTCAGAATCCCTTTAGTCTAAGAAATTACTTAACTGTGACAATTGGAATGGATTTCTAATCGATACTTTCTCTAGAGCTAGTGGATTGTGATGGGTACTGTATTGCGTATTTTGGAATATCAGAGCTCTTTCTAGTATTATAAAGGAAAATTTAAAAACAATGATACATTACAGGCCACTCCTGTTTAACATCTTTACTGATGATCTAGACGAGGGCATCCAGTGCACCCTCAGTCAGTTTGCAGGTGACCCCAAGTTGGGTGGGAGTGTTGATGTGCTCGAGGGTAGGGAGGCTCTGCAGAGAGACCTGGACAGGCTGGAGCCATGGGCTGAGCCCAACTGGGGGAGTGTCCATAAGGCCAAATGCCGGGGGCTGCCCTTGGGCCACAACAACCCCCAGCAGTGCTACAGGCTTGGGGAGGAGTGGCTGGAGAGCTGCCAGTCAGAGAGGGACCTGGGGGTGTTGACTGACAGCCCGATGAACAGGAGCCAGCAGTGTGCCCAGGGGGCCAAGAAGGCCAATGGCATCCTGGCTTGTGTCAGCAATAGCGTGGCCAGCAGGGACAGGGAAGGGATCTTACCCCTGTACTGGCACTGGGGAGGCCGCCCCTCGATTCCTGTGTTCAGTTTTGGGCCCCTCACTACAAAAAGGACATTGAATGACTCGAGCGTGTCCAGAGAAGGGCAACGAAGCTGGTGCAGGGTCTGGAGCACAGGTCGTACGAGGAGCGGCTGAGGGAACTGGGGGTGTTTAGTCTGGAGAAGAGGAGGCTGAGGGGAGACCTCATCGCCCTCTACAGCTCCCTGAAAGGAGGTTGCAGAGAGCTGGGGATGAGCCTCTTGAACCAAGTAACAAGTGACAGGACAAGGGGGAATGGCCACAAGTTGCTCCAGGGAAGGTTTAGACTGGATATTAGGAAGCATTTCTTTACAGAACAGGTTGTAGGCGTTGGAATGGGCTGCCCAGGGAGGTGGTGGAGTCCCCATCCCTGGAGGTTTTTAAGAGTCGCATCGATATAGCGCTGAGTGACATGGTGTAGTCGGGAACTGTCAGTGCTAGTTTAATGGTTGGACTGGATGATCTTCAAGGTCTTTTCCAACCTTGATGATTCTGTGATTTGCTAAATACAAGATTTCTGCTGTCTTCTAGAGTTAAATGCAACTGATAACCTAATTATGCATTCAGTTCTGGGGCCCCCGGTATAAGAAAGACGTGGACCTGCTTGAGCAGGTCCAGAGGAGGCAACAAAGATGACTAGAGAGCTGGAGTCTCTCCCTTATGAGGAGGATATTGGGAGAGTTGGGGTTCTTCAAACTGGAAAAAAGCAGGCTCCAGGAAGACCTTATAGAAGCCTTCCATTACTTAAAGGGGAGCTCTCGATGTGTCTTTTCTGATTAAAAAAGCATGTCAGCATTGATGACTCTTTTACTTACAGTGTCTCTGTGAGGAGGAGTGAAGTAGGTAGGAAGAGTGAAGTGTTACCTTTAAATATGGGCTAACTGAATCAGTGGTGGTTTCCCTAGGATTAAAAAATAAATAAATTGAACATCCATAGCAAGGACAGGAAGAACTATGCTATTATACATACAAGAGCAAAGTATTTGGTTTGTATATTCAAAAATCCTGAAGGCTATGGGTGTGTTTGTGAGTGTGCACACACAGCAGTGGTTTGACCAGGATGCATTAAAAAAAATTCAGCATATTCACACTCATCTGAAAAATATCAAGGAAGAGTCTAAAGTACTTGAGTTTTTGCTGGCTTGTGAAGTAGAATGCTTTAGCACTATGACTGTGATTTACACAGCTATAGCTAAGGTCTGATAAAATAAAATTACTAGAATTAGATAAAAATTAGATTACTTCTCTTGAATCCTATTTGCTCTTGTACTACTGTAGCAAAGCCATTTTGTTGATGGTTAATAGCTCTACAATATATTGTGTTGTGTTACAATGGTTAAAAATTTTCAATTTGAAAGAGTAATTGATACATTCCTACAAAATATTTTTGCTTTGAATATTGTTTATACATTCTAACTGTGATGTAATTTCTTTGTTATAGAGAATTTGTTATCCTGATACAAACAAAATATAGCAGGATAAAAGCTGCCCCTGTTATGCAGTTCCACCCTTTCTGATTTTGTGAGATGTTCTCCAGTGTAGAAGACATAATAGGAAAAATTACTGATAAGCTATTACTGCTTATTATACTGATAAGCTATTACTGCTTGAATAATCATCTGGCTAAATAACAAATAATTGTATTTGCTACGTGTTCTGCTTGATTTAGCCATCTCTATTTAGTGGCACAATCACAACTGTTAACTTTGATAAAGGCAAAATGATAATTTAACTTGCTGTTATGAAACACTTTTCCTTCAGTCTCTAAATTTTGTAGTGGTGTTTCTGTTTCTTGTTAGCCAACTAAACTGTTTCATCCCAGTGTCCACTAGCATATTAGCTGCAGAGGAAGCTTATGTATGGTGAGCAAGATTTTTTCCTGTACATATGCTCAAAAGGCATATCCATCTTTTTTAAAAATTGCAGAACCATCTGATAAACTTATCACAGACCTTTGAACTTCAAAAGCCATCTCTGAGGCTTCTAGTCTTGAATTCCAAATGCCTTATATAGCATTTTTCTCTGACACATCTAGCAAAAAGAAAATGTATGATGCTATGGTAGGGCATAAAGGTTTTACTGGAGTTCATCTGAGCTGTTGTGTATACTGTCTACTTGGCTATAGCTTCACTGTTACTGTCAGACTGAGATGTTGCTGAGGTGTTATTCTCGATAATGTATGTTCACTATAACTAGATTTGTAGGCAGAGCTGGTATCTGACAAAATTTTAATCTGTAAGAGCCCATTTAGAATTACTAAAAACTGGCAATTTAGATATAGTTGAAATTTTTATGTGTCAGTTTGTACCTGAAAAAAGTCAGGGAAGTCCAAGTTGTTTGGTCATTTGGAAGGATTTGAAAGAGGAGCATTAAGGAAAAATCTTCATTCTTTCTGTCCTGAAGTTTCCCAGCCATCTATTTGAAACCTCTGTGATTCCTTTATGGAGTAGAACAGGGACTTGCTGGTGGATAGGGCAAAGGAGATTCCTGTTAGGTACTACAAATAGGTTTGTTAGTGATTCTATAGATAATCTGTCATTTGACTGAGCTGTCATAAACTGACTGGTGTGTGGATGGAGCTCTGAGATGTCTTGGAAGAATCTGTACCACTTGCAGTGCTTTTTCCACTCAGTGCCCTTCTGTGGTGATGGAGGGGAATGGGCATACATTGCCACCACAGTCAGCCTGGCACTCACCTTGCCAGGCTTGCAAACTTGCAGGATCTTTTTTTGTTTGCTCTAGTTACTTACACAGAGGGCAGAAACAGGCTCTCCTTTGTTCTCAATGCCCTGCTAATGTTGCTGCAGTAGTGTAGAAAAGTGGGAAGGAAAAAAAAAAATCCGACTTCAGTACAAAGGTGTAAAAAGTTGAAAGCAGGTAATGAGAAGAAATAGGGGGCCCAGATTCTGCTACAGAGATTTGCTCACAGTCCTCTGCAGAACCCAGGGTGACAGGCTCAAATTTCTTCTGGTATAAGCAAATGGCTGTGAAATGTACCAACAAATTACTGGCTGGTTGCCTTTAGGAACAGCTGTTCCTGATGCCTATTACTGCAGTCATCTTTGTTCTCCTGAGGATCTGGTCCTGCTGTAGAGATGGAAAGTCAGTTACATGTGATGATCTTTTAATTATTTTTTTTTCTTTTTTTTTTCAGATAGGTCACTAGAAAAAAACATGTGTGTATTTGTATGCATTTAGACTATTATGCTAGAGTTAAGGTTGAAAAATTACATATACAGCCAAAGTCAGAATTTTCCCAGAAAAAGCATAATGCTTGAACCTTCCTTATATGTTCCTTACAGATCTAGTTATTAGGGGAAATGTGGGAAAGAATCACCATAAGACTCTCTGGGATGCACAGGAGTTAAAGAAAGGAAGACAGAGTGCTGCATTCCGGAAGAGCATTTTCTGACACAGTACTAATGATCGATGGCAACATCATACTGAATTATGGAGGAGAAAAGGCTCAAGGAACACTGTAACAGGACAAAATTATCTTTGACAAGTTTCTATATCTAAAAACAGTCCACTGCAGTCCACATCTTACCCTTTCTCTGTGAGCATGTGCAGTGGACATGAGTAACAAAAAAAGCTCTTACCTCAGTCCAGTCCTGATGTGGCAACCAAGGGTGATTTGGATGACCCTCTTTTTCCTTAGAGCCCCGTTATGTGAATGAAAGCAGAAACCAGAGAATTTGATACGAGGTTTTTTTATTATTTTTGAGCAGGAAAGAAGAAGGAACGGAAAACAAGATACTATTTTTCCTTTTCCTATTGACCTATTGAAATAGCAATAAGAGATTTCTTTACTGAATAACTCTTTTTTTCATCATTTTAGCTGTTAAGTCCTCTCACAGGAGGCGCTGGAGCCATTCTGTGCTCTGCCTATCCACTTTTGTAGCTCCCACTTCAGTCTACCACCAGAAGGCAGAAGAAAATGAGCTAACATTTTTTTTTCCAACTCCAAGCACACAAGTAGAAAAAAAGACAACTTCTGTCTCCCTTTGACAATTGTGTGGAGCTAAGATGCAAAGGACAGAGGCCTCTGGTGGGGGAAGCAGTTCAGTGTCTCTAGTTCTGTATATGATTTTGATATACATAAAGAACCTTGCCTAATGTGTGTTAGTTTAGTAGGTATATCTGACTGAGTTAGTGTCCATGTACTGAAAGCCAGTCTCGTTGTTCAGCAATTTGATCACGTAGCTAGTTATTCACACACCCCACATTTGAAGTTCTCTGCTGAAAACATCCTTTTTGACTGCATGTGCTGAGTTTCTGTGTGTAGAGGAGGTTTTTGGTATTGGGGAGGGATCTACAGCAGTGACCCCCTGTGAAAAGATTCTTGAAACTCCCACGGCTCCAAGTTGGACTCACCTCAGTGCCAAGGCCAAGCCAGTTAGCGATAGTGGCTGCTCCTCTGTGATACCTTCCTTGAGAAGGGGAAACTGGGAGGAGGAGTTGGAGTTGTGAGGTGGACACATATGCAAACACCTAGGTCAGTGGAAGAAAGGAGGAGGAAGTTGGGAGGAGGTGCACCAGGGCAGAGACCCCCCTGTATCCCGTGGTGAGAGAGCAGGCTGCCCTCCTGCCATCCATGGAGGTCCACAGTAGAGCAGATACCCACCTGCAGCCCATGGAGGAGCCCAAGCTGGAGCACGTGGCTGTGCCCAGAGAAGGCCAGGAATCTGTAGGAAGAAGACCCTGCTACTACAGTGTAGTTCAGCACTGGGAGGACTGCAACATGCAGGAGCAACCCACACCAGAGCAGCTAGGGAAATGCTGTTGCCCGTGGGAAGCACTCAGGTCAGAGAAAGTCTGTGGAGGACTGTCTCCTGTGAGAGTGACCCTGCACTGGAGCAGGGAGAGAATGCAAAGAGCCCTCCTCATAAGGAGGAAGAAGTGGTGGGACTAATGGTACTCACCCATTCCTTGCCCCTTGTGCTGCTGAGGGAAGGAGGGAGAGAAATCGGGAGCAGAGTTGAGGCCAGGAAGAGGGAGGTGTGGGGGAAGGTGTTTTTAAGATGTGGTAATGCTTCTCCTTGTCCAACTCTGTCTGTTAAGTGTTGTTGCTGTTAGTGTCTGAATTAAATTTATGTTCTTTTTCCTTCCCCTAACAAGCCTGTCTTTTGCCCATGACCACAATCGATGAGTCATCGCTCCCTGTCCTTATCGTGATTCCCAAGCATTTTGCTTTAATTTCTCCTTCCCATTCCTGAGGGAGAAGGGGTGAGTGAGCAGCTGCGTTGTGCTTAGTTGCCATCTGTACTCAAACTGTGCTCTGATGCATCCCTGTCAATGACATCTGGAGTAAAGTCCTAGTTCCACTGAAGTCACTGATGTTGCCCCATTGGTCATAGATGTTCAGTTCTTGATCTTAATTTAAGGGCAATATTTGCAGTAGCAATAACTAGAAGATTATTTTATTTTTAATGAAACCATATATTCCTGAATAGAAATTATCCATCATAAATGAATAAATGACTATAATTTATTAGATAGCAACATACCTGACTTCACTGATTTGTTCAAAGAAGAAGGAATGGAGTTGTAAGCTTCTTCATGATTAAGCATTTTTAAGATCTCATTTATTCCCAAAATGTCTTTGATTCACTAAAGAGAAGACAAAGCTGACTTGGGAATGGCAGGGGGTAAATAAGAAAAAATAGATTTTCATTAAAATTGTTATGGGGATCTAAGATACATACAAAATCTAACAGTAGTATGAGATACATAGGTTTATTTTCATGGAACAGGCATCCCAGTTCCCACAATCAAAGGACCACAGTTCCAGGTCCTATAGGGATGCAGTGCGTTCCTCTCTTCCTGCTCAATCAATCATGTACCCCAGAGAAACATGTAATGACTCCTTCCTACAATTTCTCTAGTGTTTAGAACTATTTGATACAGTGTCTTTGTAACAGAGAAAATGTGTATAAACAGAAGAGGATTTGACTTCTGAAAAATAATAAGAAACATGAAATAAAGCTAGAAATTAATTTTAATATTTACACAGGGCTGGGCAGGACTTGTCACAGGTGAGACATGAACTATTGATATATATGAACTATGAACTATGATATACATGATCAATTCTGGGCTTCAGGAACACAGTTCCCAGGGAAACATCCAAGAGAAACTTTTCCCCAGAGTACTTCCCCTGTGATCTCGTGCCATTTTTGGAGTTCAGGATGGACTGAATAGGAATAATGCCAAATAGTTTATGAGGTCTGCTCCTAGCATGCCCTACTATTATCTGGAAGTTACCTTGTCACTCTTGTGTCTCCATGCTCACTCTGTGGATTTTTATTTATCTGTCGTCTTAAGACTTGTCTTGACACAGGCTGATTATGTTCTGCGTCACTTGTTCATGTGCAGTGTTTGTATGGTCTGTAGATGGGGAGCAGTGCTACTATCCCATCTAATTGAAGAGATGCTGGCAGTGCTGCATATTTGAAGACTGATGAATAAACACGTAGCTACAGGAAACAGCGGTAAGTACTGTCATAGACTAAAAGCAAAAAACATGAGTTTTTCAATAGTCTCACTTTCACCCTTGTCATCCATATCTGAAACACAACAACATGGCACAACATATTGTGGCAAGAGCTCACATCTTTGACACCACTTTCCTGTGTGATTTTGGGCAGGTCTCCAGACATGCTGTGTTTTCTTTGCTTAGAGAAGTTAGTGAATGTGACACCATGTGAGCTAGTTCAGTAAGCCTATTTTAGAAATGGAAGGTCTGGTAGGTGGTATGTTGTCATATAACACAAAGAGCTACATGAATAAAACTCTTCAGTAGCTTGCTGCCAAGGGGAAGTGAAACAGGCTACATGAGGGAGTTGCTGTAACTGTAGGTAAATCTTTGCAGACAGAACTTCGAGCTGTAGCACACTGGTTAGATACTGGTGTAAGTATCACCATGTGCTTAGAGAACAAGCAGGACCAAGACATGACCATACATGAAGTTTCTCCCCAAACTTTTGAAGCACTAGGTAAAAAAGTGTGATTTAAAGCAACTGTTGAGCTCTACCAGGTCTTTGTCCCCAAAAGAAGCTGAATGCATGAGATACGGTAACAGTGTCATGCTACAAGCATCGTAAGATTTTTGAATAATCAAAAAAGAGCCTCTGTCTCAGAGAAATTCACCTGCTGGTTGACTGGGCTTCCACAGCTGGGGATACTGACAAATGCTGTAGGGGCACACAAAGACCACAACTCCTACCCATAAACATGTGATCAGTGTGCATTGCTCTCAAGTTTTAGCGCTTTGTTCTGTAGCGCTCCCTTAAAGCTATGTAACAATAGGTACTTTATGAAAAATAAACAGAAAATACTATTGTAGACACTCTCATTGTGAAGCATCCGTCAAATTAGCTGTAGGGATAGTAGTGAGAAAATTAATGTAAATTAATAATGTTTTAAAAAGACACAAGAAACCAATTGAAAAACCCCAGGAGGGTAATCACTTGCCATCAGAATTATTAATTTCACAATGTGTTTTAAAAGAAGGGACACAGTAGCCACTGAGGGAGGTCCTGGAGGAAAACCTACTGGTATGTCAGCACAATCAATTTCTAAATGATCGAAAGACACTGATCTTCATGACATGTTAAAAGGTTTCCAACTGAAAAGGAGATGTTACTTCTAGGTCGGTGGAGTTCTACATGTCTATGATTGCTGGAGAAGGAGAGACAAAAAGGGTTGGTACACTTTACCAGATGTGCTGGGATACACCACAGGTGTATTCAGCAGTTTCACAACTTCTCCCCTTCCTTGCCTAAGCCAGTCTTGTGGTTTAGCAGTCAAGGATGAAATGACAGGCCAGGTCTGAGATATGCATATCTCTACTCCTCTCTGGTGATGTAGTGAAAGAACATGTCTGACTGCATAGCGAATACTATTGCAGAAATTTGTTTGATGTATCTAACAGTAATTTAAATCAGGAAAAACAAGTTTCTTTTGCCAATATAGAGAAAGACCAGATTTTTCAAATGCAGGATAGAGGCCCAAATCCCTTGCTAAACACCACATAACGTGAGAGCTGGCCCAGTGAAAGCTTCAAGTTTTGGCCCAATGAAAATTATAACAATACAGCAATTACAGCCAGAGAACAGTCTCTGGCATCCCCCCGCTGTTGTCAGGCCATGTAATCCATTTTCTCGAGTGAATTATGTGGTATTCCCTATGGCAGAAACATTGCTTTGCATTTTGCTACATTTCTTTTTATCTGGATATTGTGCTTTATGCTTTGTATATAGCCCTTAGCCAATGTAATTTCCTTACTAGTGTCTCTCCCTTTCTGTCTAGTGCTTCCTTCCCCAGCAGTTTTTAGCATGCAAAGGGCCAGGTGGTATGGATGACTGAAAATATTCTTATATTCTATACAATTCTGTACTTACTCCTGTAGTGTTACGGACAGAGTAATGCTTTATTTCCACCATGAGCTTGATTTTCTCCTGTCTTGTTTTAGAATGAGCTAAAATTGTAAGTGTACATTTAATGCTGTATTCTTTGCTTTGAATCTTTTAGAATTCGTTAGAGGGCAGTTCTAGGATTAAAATTCAGTCCAGAGCGGAATTATGTCAGGAATCCTCCCTAAATCAGTAGACTACATGAATATCCTTCTTCTACTTTTAGCCTTTCTGTGGTAGTATATAGCAAAAAAATATCAACCTCTAACTGCATTAGAACTAACTGATTGGTGATTTTTACATTAAAAACATGTTTCTGAAAGATTCTGTAAATATCATGTTGTGATGGTTTGACTCTGGCTAAATGCCAGGTATCCACCAAGTCGGTCTATCACTTCCCCCCCCCCTTTTCCCTTTGTTTTCTCAATAGGGTAAAGAGGGGAAAGAAGAAACTAACCCTTGTGGGTGAAACAAAAGCAGTTTTAATATAAGCAAGGCAAAGCAAAAGTCCGCGCGCGGAAGCAAAAGCAAACAGATTTAGTCTCTACTTCCCATGGACAGGCGATGTCGGGCCTTCTCAGGAAGCAGGGCTCCAATACACGTAGTGGTTGCTTCGGAGGACCAAGGGTGACCCCACCC
>NW_020799145.1:3758403-3871061 GCF_003259725.1 Athene cunicularia
TTTTTTTTTTTTTTTTTTTTTTTTTTTTTTTTTTTTTTGGGGTGGTGGGGTGGTGTTGTGTGTTTGTTTGTTGGTTTTTGGTTTTTGGGGTTTTATTTTGTTTTTTTTTTTTTTTTAAATGAAAAGACCTGGCTGCTGCAGAAATTAAGAAAACTCTTTGGAAATAAAATATGATGGATTCCTGCAAAATACAATATTTCCTTTTGCTTTCAAGCTCTAAATGCAGTTAAAATTAGAAAGCAGGAGGTGAGCTTATAGCACAGCACATGCTGTACTCAAGCTTACATTTCCAAAGAAATAAAATAATGCATAGATCAGAGAAGGGAACCAAAGTATTCACTGGGTTTTACCTATAATTATCAAACTCATAAAAACCTCTCTGCTCTTCAGCGAAATTAATCCTGATAATCTGCTTTTGAGGCAAAGTAAACTAAGGGACTGCATATACTTCTTAGGCTTATCTCTGCTAATCATGTTTTTATGGGGTAGAATGGGGCATTTCAAGTGCATAAATGCAAAGTAATTT
Organism: Athene cunicularia; assembly: GCF_003259725.1. Lineage (NCBI taxonomy): Eukaryota > Metazoa > Chordata > Aves > Strigiformes > Strigidae > Athene > Athene cunicularia. Next base: position 3,758,930 of record NW_020799145.1, read on the forward strand.
TTTCTTAAATGACTGAAAATGCACATTCTACAAAAGAAAGGATAAGACAAAGTAATTCTTAGTGGTTTTCTCCTCTTAAATTAGCTGACAGATGCAATCATCAGTTTTTTAGTCATGTAAGTTTAGTCTAAAAAATTTATAAATGAGAAAGTGAGAGTAATCTCACTTAAGTCTTACAGACACAAAGAATGTATTTAATCCATCAATTTAATAAACAACATTCCAAAAGTTGTTGTGACAGACAGATCAATGTACATCTAACTCCATAATTTTGAATGAAAACCAATTCATGTTTTCTTTTTTTTCCAAACAATACAGTAACATACAATTTAAGTGCTTTATTGCTTCAGATGAAATGTTGACAATACCCTTAATTAAAATAGAATAAAAATATCCCTTTAAAACTCATAGAAGAAAAGTTAAACCTGCTCCCTTGGCAAGGGGTTTAAGGCTTAAGATGTGATGGCTGGTACTGGTGATGAATTTGAAGGTGGCTTCCCTCCAGTGCCCTGTTGTCACTCTGCTTTCTGTTTTTGTGATTAGATTGTTGCTTGGTTGCTGACATGAACAAGATATCCCCTTAATCTCATTGGGATTTAATAAGATTGGATGTATTCTTCAATTAAGTACAAGGAACATAGCCTTATATAAAAGCTTTTCATCATTAAAAAGAAGTCTTTAAAAACCTAATTTTTAAGCAGACTTTTAGCTTAAATAGTCATTGAGGTAGTAATTACTTCCTCCCTCCACCCTTTCAGGAATAACTTCTTTTCTGAATTTGGTAGGAAATTACAAACCCTTCTCAATAGTTAATTCTCCAATTAACTATTCCCCAATTTTTAATGTTTCCTTTTGTTTATTTGCATTTTGGCATGAAGTGATTTTTTTCCTATTACACAACAGCACATCATTGTCTACGCTGGATAAAAGGCACTACAAAAGATACTGGTGAAAGAGGGAGTGACCTTCACTGAAGGAAAAAAGTCTGCGTTTTGATTCCTAACTTAGTTAGCATGAATGTTCCCTGGGTGAACAAAAACCCCATGCAGTTAATCACAAATTGTGTGACTGGAATAACACCTCCCAAGAGTCCTGCCCAAGCCAGTGTGGCTGGATGTTAATAGCTGTATCTTGGCTTTGCTGACAGTCCATGTGCTAATAGCAGTAACGAAGATTTGTAAAATGCATGATAAGGTCCTAAACACAGACACCAACAGGGATGGAGATTATTTTAGGTGAAATGATACAGATTATCAAGACAAACTATTAATTAATGACCCTGCAGAAATGCATACTCTTACATCTTTGTTTTCCTTGCCAATGGAGGGGCAGATCTGGCAAAAGGGAAGAAATGCTGCAATAGGTACTGTGAAATCTCCGTTTTTGAAGGTCTTTAAGGACAGTTTAGACAACATCTGTCTAAAACAGCTCAAGGATAGCAAGACATGTATTGGGTGAGGAGGTGTGCTTCTTTCTGTCCCAATTTTATGATGTAAAAAGGATGAGTTCTTGAAAGACCTTAAACTGAATGAGCTAAGGCTAGTGAAGTGTAAGTTTTGATTACAGGATAGGTACTCCTAAAATAATTTTTCTGTGGTTAGTCAAGGTAAATATTCACTATAATAACAGTAGGGAGACATTTATCAGGAAATTCATTTTTTGGAAACACAAAGACTTCCATTTTGTCTTCAAGTGAAGTATGTTTATGATAATACTAATTAAAAATATCCAATCTTTTATTTGTAAATTTTAATTGTCCTGCTAAAGAAGTTGCTTGTATCTTAATTCCATGTGAAGAAAACTTTATTCTGTCAGAGGAAAATAATCAAGGGAAATGATATTTCATTTTTAATACGGCTGTACTACAACAGTGCCACTATCTTGACTTTCAGATTCATTTAAAAGCTCTAATGAACAACATTAGTTGTCCTGTTGTAATTAGAATCTCAACTGAATGGTTTAACAAAAGAATACAATGGTACTTGTGTCTGACTTGATCTTTCTGCAACCTGAGCTTCTCAGCTACTTCTGTCTCTTTCCCCCTCCCCATGTAAAAGACAGTCAGTGACCCCAAAGAGTGGGTGCTGGAGCTGTTCTTTAATGCTGCTTACTGAAGCAGTCTCACTGCAGGACAAATCACAAAGTTAGTGAGATGAAAGACTGAAGGAACTAGCCTGTTACTGGAGACAGGCTGGAGAAGAGTTAGTATTAATAATTGTACAATGCTGAACATCTCTTCACACTATAAATGAAAGCAGTGGCAATATGATGTGTTTGATACTTTGAGAAGTGAACCTTACAACACTAGTTATGAAATAAATGTATGAGCCCAGAGAGCAGTCCTGAGCATCTTTGTGGAGAGTATCTTTGTGATTTAGTTTTCACATAGAAACATAGGATGGTTTGGCTTGGAAGGGACCTTTAAAGGTCACGTAGTTCAACCCCCCATACAATGAACATGGACATCTTCAAATAGATCAGGTTGCTCAGAGCCCCGTCCAGCCTGACCTTGAATGCTTCCAGGGAGGGGGCATCTACAGCCACTCTGGGCAACCTGTGCCAGTGTTTGACCACTCTCATCATAACATGATTTAGATTTTCCAGTCTAATTGTAGCAATGTAACAATTCCTCCTTCTTCCCTATTTAGGGGCATGAGCTTGGTTGCATTGAATAAGGATACGTGTTTGAAATATGAATCTGTATTTGATGCCATATGATTTCTTAAGTTTTCAAATGTTACCTTTATATTATTAATAACTACAAACAAGTCATGAACATCCCTCCCCATCACTCCCCAGCCTGAAAATCTGTGAAATATATGGGAGAGCTATCTAGAAGAAAACATAAAGAGAAGGTTACTTTTGAACTCTGCTGTAAGTCTCCTCTCACTCTCTTATTTCTATTTTGGCACATTCTACACCCTCTGTATCTTTTTCCTTATTTATCAGATCCTTTTCCTAACCAGCCTCCAACAAGACCAATGCTATGCAACTGTGCATACTGCTTCAGACTAGTTTGATCTTTGATTTGCTGGAGGCCAGAGAGTTTTGCTCTATTCTTGCACACACAGTGAGAACACTTCATTAACCCTCTTTACTGATTGATTGGAGCAATGCACCAGACCTGGGGCTGTATGTTAGCAACCAGAAAGTTTTCCAATTTAAATCTTGAGAAAGTCATATATCTGAAAGTTGGATATATCAAGCAGTGGAGAAACCCAACAGGGAATTCCTAAACATACACTGACTGTCAGAACAGGATAAGGAGAATGAAGTAATACTCCTTGTTTTGTTGCATATACAGTACCAATGGACATGCTTGGGAGAAGTAATAAAGACATTTTGCAGTTAAGTAATGCCTCTGTCTTCTGTTCACACCTGAAAGGCAGGCCATTAGCTTGAAAGTTTCTTGTCTTTCACAGCGGAATTTCCTGGTGTACATATAACCTCTAGCTGTGCTGGCTTATTTTAGATGGAAGTAGCTAAGTCTTTTTTTAATGATGCAACTTGCTAGCTGTGGGGAGAACAACACTGTTCTCCCAGAGAAACCTTCCTCTCATTGCTATTTCATTTTCAGTGCTGCTGCAGCTACTGTTGTTCTCCCTATAAAATGAATTTGAAAGAGAAAGATCTAAGTGGTCTCTGTGTACTGAATATCACAGCAAAATGGTGTGTTGTCCCCCTTTGCCCCATAACAGGATTTTGCAGAAGATTGGAGGGTATGGATAAGCAAACACAGGTAAGCCCACAGGTTTGATGTGGTGTTGGCCATATTTTTGACTCATTGCTATAGGTCTATGTTTGAAGTTGCAATATATACATATGTGCTTTGTAGATTATCTGACTTTTACCTCGTTAGATTTACTTATCAGTACGTCAGAGAAACAAAAAAAATAAAAGACCTCCATTTGTTTTTTAGTATTTTGTAAACTCATCAATAGAAGAGTATGAAAAACATGCACAGACAGCATTAATACAATAACTACACAAACAAATAAAAATATTCCCTTCAATATAATGACATGGATTTCCTTTTAATCCTGATATATCTTCACATGTCTTCCTTTGACTGCAGCATCTCATCCTCTCAGAAGCTATAACACTAGTTCATTTGATGGACTGTTGGTTATACTTTGGAACCACTTACTATATGAAGTGTTAAAAAAGCAAGAGTGCAATAATAGTATGTTATCTTTCTTTCGGCTGGTTTCATGAATAATTCTGACACCTTCCTAATACTTGGCCAGTGCACTGAGATTGTTTATTCTTTTTATGTATCTGATTTTATATGACTACCCTTTGCTTTCCATGCTGTTTCTTACCCTAGACCAAGCAAAGGACTGCCATGTATTGGCTTTGGGCAGGGAGGAAACTCACTTTTAACCTCGTAATCCATACATGAAATTGGAAAGCAGAAGATGAAAAAAATTAGTTTGGATTCCTGAACCTGATTGGGTAGCAATGTAGAAAATGGCAAACACACATATCCTTGCCCTGTGTCACTGCTCATGGATATACTGCAGCATGGAGTCCAGTATCTGTAGCTAATATGATGGGACTAATTCGATAGCCATCCAGATGCTCTCAAATCTAAGCAGCAAATACAGCCAAAAAAGAGGACAGGCTACCATCCCAGCTGCTTTCTGGTGCTCAGAGGTGTTGCACAGAACCAAGGAATGAAGGGAATACACAATAGAATACCCAGATGCAGAGGGAATAAATCTTAAGGAAGGGAAAAAATGACTGGTGTTGTTGATTTTTGAGCATCTGTTTCCTGGAATAGGTATCCTTAAATAGAATATGTGTACAAATGAAAACTAAATATTATAGACCTGAATTGTCCTTAGGCAGATCTATTCTGTATGTAGATTGCCGAGGGTAACATTTCTGTTGGAACAGGAGAGAAGTTACATGCTTTCAAGGTTGATAGAGCAAAGAACTGATAGTGTCCTGACACCTAGGCATCTCTCCTCTCTCTGTCATCCATACTCAGTCTTCAGGGAGATTATGAAGTATTACCAAGGAGAAGATGCTCCATTCTGGCTATAGGTCTCCTCATTTCTAAGTTCATTCTGTCACTGAGGTTGATTTATTGCTAGAAGGCTTTGCTTTGTGATGCCAACAGGAGAAGACAGTGAGACATGAAAAGCAGAAGAGGACCTTTACACCTGGGATCTGCCATGGCTGCCAGGGTAAACTGCCACTTGGTTCAGCACCCAGAAGGCAGGTCCTGAAACCCTGAGTAGATAACAGCCACCTGCTGTCCATCTAAATTGCAAAGTGTCTGTAAACACAGAAGGTTTTAGTTAGGTTCCCACATAGGGCTGATGTGGTTTCATCTGAGCTAGCAGTCTGGCAGCCTGTAAAGAAAAATTCATACACTTCTTATTAATGGCTCCTGACAGTGAAGCAGCAGAGTTACTTACAAGAAGTTCCAAGGAAATTAATCCCTGCAATAATACCAAGCATATTTTTAATTTTTCTGGCCTTCTGAATAGGATATGTCAAAAGAATCCAAGTCATGTGTGGGAGTTTTTCTTTATTTTCTGCAAAATTCTGACACATCTGCTCTGGAAGTTCAGTAAATCCTCCAAAGCAGTTTGGGTATTGAATTTGGTGATACAGTGATTCACAAGGCAGTTCTATTTATGGATCTGATCAAAAGTGTGTTGAAATAGTTCGATTGATTTCCATGGGCTCTGGATCTCTCCTATTATAATTAAACATAACTACAAAGTATACTTTCTTCCAGAATTAAACAGGATTTTACTTCTTTTCCCAAGACAGCTCAACTGTATCTCTTTGTTTTGAGAAATAATGTACTTGCTATAACATCCATGGTAAGTAAAATTCCTGCTTGAAAGATTTAACTCTGCCATTCAGCAATACATCTATGAGTCTGTTAACCTATCTACCTCTGTCTGCCATTTATGGCAGGAAAAAAGATTCATTGTTTTGAAGAAGAGGATCTATCATAAAGTAGGTTTCATGAAATCAGAAGTATTTATTGTGCTGGCAGCTTGTCACCATAGATATGGGCAAAAAGGCCTGGTATTCACTTTTTTTGTACATGGACATGAAGTTAGAGGATATTTCCAGGGAGTAGATGCCCCATTCTGGCTATAGGTCTGCTCATTTCTAAGTTCATTCTGTAACTGAGGTTGATTTATTGCTAGAAGGCTTTGCTCTGTGATGCCAACAGGAGAAGACAGTGAGACATGAAAAGCAGAAGAGGACCTTTACACCTGGGATCTGCCATGGCTGCCAGGGTAAACTGCCTGATGATCAGAGGCTGGAGCACCTCTCCTATGAAGATAGGCTGAGAGAGTTGGGGTTGTTCAGCCTCAAGAAGAGGAGGCTGTGGGGAGACCCAAAGGGGGTGTCCTGGCTTCAGCCAGTACAGAGTTAACTTTCCTTGGGCTGAGAGGGAGCACAGCTAGAGGACGGCCTAGATAGATCATTGGAATATTCCATATCATGTGACCTCATGCTCAGTATATAAGGGGATGCATGCATTCTCATCTTCCATTTCAATTTCGTTTTCCCAGTTTGTGGTGGGATTTCTGGTGCGATCGGGATCACTACTGGGGGTGGGCTGTGTACTGGTCATCGGTCGGTGAGCAACTGCTGTATATTACACATTTGGACTTAACTATTGTTACTGTTTTTTTGTTACTATTCCTATTATTTTTTTTAATTCAACCTAAAAATTTCTTTTTCTTTGTCCCTTCCCTGTTTCACCAGAGGGGAAAAGGGGGGAAGTAAACAACTGGCCATGTGGTGACTGGCCATTGGCTGAATTCAAACCACAACAGTATTTTGGTGCCCAGTGTGGGGCTTGAGGCTTGAGAAATCAACTGACCGGGTCATAATGTTTATTGCTTGGCTCCTTAAGATTTTATCAACTCACTTGCCATATGTATTTTCCATGCTGTTGCTCACCTCTGTGATAGTTGGGTTAAGATTTTGGTTATGCTGTACTATGTAATGCTGATCTATGTCAGGATGCAATTGTCGGTCCTGGGGCTATTTACAATTGTCTTTGAGAAATTCAGGAATTTCAAACATCCTTGGAATATTGACATTAACATGGTCATTTTACTGTTAGTAGCTGGTGTGTTCTTTCAAGTGGTTCATGTTTAGTTAAGCAACTATTTAAGAGTATCACCTGGAAATCTACCCCAAGGTTGGAGAATTATGAGTGGCTGGGGGTGTAGGTTAGCATGGGCAAGTACCTAGAGCAGTGGGCACCTCCAGTGTATTGGAACTTCACTCCCGAACGGGTGCAGAATACTGAAGAACTAGTAAAATATTTGGAAAAAGTATGTTGTCACCTGGGTAATTCCAGAGAGGCACAGCTCACTGAAACATGGTGGGGCCTAGCCCACGCTTACCGAGTGCTGTTAAACACTGTTCAGCACCCTCAAGAGGAAGAGAAGGGCTCTGCACCTGGTAACCAAATAACAGAGAGTGCAGCCACTACAAGCCCGAGGATGAGCGCTGCAGCTGAACCAGAGAACCAACCCATGACAGTGTCAGTTGCTCCCATACAGAAGAAGAAATACACAAGAAAATCCCCTCGCAGTGCACAGGGTGATGATGAACCAGGCCCGTCACAAGAACAGGAGGAGGCAGACCCACTGATAGTCACCTGATCCGTGACCTTAAATGAGTTGTGAGACATAAGAAAATATTTCAGCTGCCATCCAGGTGAGCAACTTGTTACCTGGCTGCTGCGGTGCTGCGATAGCGGGGCCGGTAGTTGGAACTAGAGGGCAGGGAGGTGAGGCAGCTGGATCCCTGTCTAGGGGAGGGGGCATTGACAAAGCCGTTGGAAAGGAGACACAAAATCTCAGTCTCTGGAGGTGACTTCTGTCAAGTGTGAGGGAGAGGTATCCCTTCAAGGAAGATTTTATAGGCCACCCAAATAAATGGACCACTATGGAGAGAGGAATTCAATACTTTAGGGAGCTAGCTGTGCGGGAGGTAGTTTGCTATGACCCAGATAATGCACAGCTACCCACAGATCCAGATGAAGTCCGATGCACCCGGCCCGTGTGGTGGAAGTTTGTACAGAGCACTTCCTCATCATATGCCGATGCATTAGCACTAATGGACTGGAAAGATGAAGAGAGAGCTAAGGTTGAACAATTTCTGTCTCCCTGGACCCATGACTCCTCAGGCCATCAGGAAAGAGATGCAACATACAGATGGGCTCATGACCGAGGGGTGGGCTTAACCATGGATGCTATTGCACACGTAATCCATGAATGTGAGACGTGCTACAATCAAGCAAGCCAAACAGTTAAACCCCATTTGGTATGGAGGATGATGGTCAAAATAGAAATATGAGGAGGCCTGGAAGATTGATTATACCATGGCTTCCACAAACACAGCAAGGCAAACACTATGTGCTTACAATGGTGGAAGCAGCCACTGGTTGGTTGGAAACTCATGCCGTGTCACATGCTGCTGCCCAGAACACCATTGTAGGCCTTGAGGAGAAAGTCTAATGGCGGCATGGCACGCCAGAAAGGATTGGGTCAGATAATGGGACACATTTCTGAAACAACCTCAGAGACACCTGCGCCAAAGAACATGGCATGGAGTGGATATATCCCATTCCCTACCATGCACCAGCCTCTGGGAAAATTGAGCGATACAAAGGGTTGCTAAAAACTACACTGGGAGCAATGGGTGGTAGAAGTTTCAAACACTGGGACGTGCATTTAGCAAAAGTCACCTAGTTAGTCAATCCCAGAGGATCTGCCAAGCAAACTGGCCCTGCTCAGTCAAACCTCCTACATACCATGGATGGGGATAAAGCCCTGTAGTGTGCATTAAAATATGCTGGGGAAGACCACTTGGTTTATTCCTGCATTGGGTAAAGGTAAACCCATGCATGGGATTACTTTTGCCCAAGGACCTGTGTGCACTTGGTGGGTGATGCAGAAAGACAGAGAAGCCTGATGTGTGCTTCAAGAACATTTGATTTTAGGTGAAAATAGCTAATGAATTGAACTGTCAACGGTCAGTGAGCAACTGCTGTATATTACTCATTTGGAGTTACTATTGTTGTTTTGTTACCTTTTTTTTTTTTTTTTTTTGTGTCCCCCCCCCTGTTTCACTGGAGGGGAAAGGGAGGGAAGTAAATGGCTGGCCACGTTGTGGTTTGTTATTGGCTGAGTTGAAACCATGACAGAGGACCTACAGGAAAGATACTGAGGGACTTTTTACAAGGCTATGTAGTGCTAGGACAAGGGGTAATGGCTTTAAACTGAAAGATTGTAGATTCAGATTAGATACAAGAAGAAATTCTTTGTTGTGAGGGTGGTGAGACACCAGAAAAGGTTGCCAGTAGAATCTGTGGATGCCCTCTCCCTGAAATTCAAGGTCAGGTTGGATGGAGCTTTGAGCAACCTGGTCAGATAGAAGAAGGTATTCCTGCTCATGGCAGGGGGTTGGACTAGATGATCTTTCAGGTCCCTTCCAATGCAAACCATTCTGTGATTCTATGATTCCAAAAAGTCTGAATGTTCTATGTTTTGTAGCTTTGATGAAATGACATAATTAAAGTTCATGAAGTGTCACAGTGTATGAATCAGTTCAATGTAATAGGAAGGAGTATATCTGTCTGTGTATAATGAGTTAGGTAGGTTAAATCCTCTAAGAAAGGAACTACAGGATCCCATAGCTTATTTAAAGAAAGTCTAGTTTATTCACCCCATGTCAGAGAAAATCCCTGAATAGTATGTCAGTTCTTTAAAGAAGCCACCTAGGAACATTGAAGGGTAGCATGCTGAGCAAATGGTTCAGTTTAGATGTGAACTTCATTTTTATTGTACTAGTCCTTTCATGTAATGAACAAGAAAAAAAGCACGTTTTATCTTTCTGTGTCAGACTAAATTTGACTGAGAAAGCTACCTGAATTGCCACAAATTAATCGTATTTACAAGGTATTTCACTCTTTTTCTATGCACCCAAAGGGACTGCGCTGCTTGAACTACAGATGGTGTACTAAGACAATACATTTCTACCGGTCTATTAGAAAGGTCTCCCTCTTGTAAGCCAAGTGTCATGAAATGTGCTATTACCACTGCATTATAGCATAACCTGTGCTAGGAGTCAGTCGTCCTTTTACTTTTGACTTTATCTGTGATTCAGAACATGAACTCTACAAGCAGAATGGGTGGATATGTGGAAAGACAAATCAACATGATGTTCACATGTTGCCCATATTATATTTTACTAGATTCTTGCTTGCTGGTCATGGTAGTCAGTGAAAAAGTGGGTAGCATGGAAAGAACAGTTAAATTAGAGATACCATTCACCAACCCCAAGTCAAAATTAATATGAAACTTATAGCAAAATTTTATGCCTACAACACACAAACTCTCCCAAGCTGCTGGCTTCAGGTGCTTGGAAAAGCTGTAAAGTGGCTTGTAGTTTAGATTTATGAAAAATCTTGTTGGTCAGGAAATTATTATGATTATTGTCTCAAGGGCCACCAGGTCTGTATTGCCAATGGGTATGATGCTGGCACCATGATGTCCTGTTCTCTCTATCAGACCTTTTGTGGCTTGTCCTCTTTTGAGGCTTTTTCTCTTTGTCTTCAGTCTCTTGTTATCATACATCAGTGCATTTGTATTTTTTATATTTTTTAATATCAGATCAATTTATGACACTATTTTACTTGGACTTATCAGTGCCAGCTTGGCATAGTTTATCATACTAATTTTTAAATTAATTTTGAATAATTACCATACAAGGATTTGTATGTGCTTGTTTCTTACTTTCCTTTTTTTATATGCATGCCCATGACATTTGTTACTGTCAGAGTGCTGTGTGCATGAAACAGAACAAGATAGTTTCTCATGGATGTTGCATTTAACTCTAAAAATTATTGGATGTTTTCTGCTGTATATGCTGAGCTGTACTTCACTGGATAAAATCTCATGGTTTTTAAACCCTTGGCCCAGGACATCAGATCTTATTGTCTTCCATAACTCTGCCTCCAAAACAACAGAGACAACCAGTGATTTATATCTCTTCCATTTTTTTTACCCCTATGTCTGCAGATATGGGTAAGTAGATATAATCCACTGAAGAAATCAATTCCCAATACTGTTTCAGTGCTAAAAAAGTACTGTCAAAGATGCTAGTGAGCAAATATGAAACATTTCAAATTATGTTACTCCTTTAGACTGACACGACTTTAATGGCCTCGAAACTTTGGACAACCAAAGCAAATTAAATTACTAACCATGTTTTTTGAAAGGGTTCTGAAACAATTTTAAATTGTTTAAGAGTATTTTCTCATGGAGAATGTAAAATATTATTAAATTAGACTTTTTTTAAAAGATAGGAGAGATAGGAAAAATAAGAGAGAGATAGAATATATTTTTAAAAAATTGGAAGCAGATAAAGATATAAATGGGAAGTTGTTAAAAGGCACTGCTCTTGGGTTTTTAAGTCTTACTAACTTCCAAAATGAAATGAGTTTTCCCTTAAATAATTGTTGCAACTAATTCTACTTAGTGATGTATTTTAAAAAGAAGACTGACTCAAAAGTGCAACCCTTGCAAAGTTCCATGAGTATACCCCAAAAGAAAAAAATTAATGTCTCTGAAATTATAAACTTTTATTATTGAATATAATTTCCTGAAGTCTTTAAACCAAGGGCATTTCTTTTTAACAAAAATAGATTAACAGGTATTGAGCAGTAATGGAATTATTATTACTGGGCATTTTTTATATAGTTAAAAAAAAAATTTGTATTTTATCCTTAATAATGTTTTTATATTGAGGAAAAAGAATAAAAATAGAGGAAATGAGCAGTTAGAAGAAGGGAACTTACATTGAGGGAAATGTAGAGGTTTTGCAAAAAGCAACCACCCCCCAAATCCGTAGGCACTCCTGCATTTACATACCTGCCTAGAAATGCACAGGTGCAGTAAACTGTATCAAGCTGCACAGCTCAGTATGACATGGAAGGTCTCTCCTGATAAGCCCTGAGCTACTGACAGTGATGTTCATCCCTAGAAAACACCAAGGCATTTGTTTAAAAAACCCCTTCACTTGAAGAATTACAGTTTACAATCTGAATCTACAGTTCAGAACCAGAGGAAAACAAAGAAAACAAAGACATTGCTCAGAGTCTAGGCCTACCAAATTCAATGCTGTCCCTTCCTCTGGGAAGGGAGGCTGCTCCTCTGGGTTCAGAGCAAATCCCTTGTGAAAGGCTGCTCACATGATTTGAAAGCCAGCTCTGCTAAAGTCACCCAGCTATTAATAATCTTACTGCCATGAATATTATATTTCAGATTTTGAACTGTACTGTGCAACTGGTGCTGAGGGAAATCTGGCCCTGTTAGCCTTGGATTAGAATTCGTTAGACAGTTTTTTTGACCAAAGGAGATTTGGAAGAAAAGAGAAATCCCATGAACAGTGAGAACTCAATAGTAATCTGTTTTAGAGCTAGAGTTTCAGGCAATCTAAGGCTTAGACTGCCTGTTGATTAGCTAGGCAGATGTGTGTGTGTGAACAAATGTCTTTAAATTAACTGAGTACTTAGTATTAAATTCATCTTCATAGGTGGATCTTGCCTCTGCTTTTCAGATTGGTATTGGCACCTGCTCAAAAAATCTACCAGGATAAAAAGGAAGAACTAGACTGGTGGCATGTAGAAGGTAGTTAATAATATGAAGAACAACACTGGGTTACAGCAGAGTAGTTTCCTGCTATGATCCTTCACAGTTTCTGGATGCACCTTTTGCTAAATAAAAGTCCACATGCTAGGGCATCTTTCTGAATACCCAAGCATGTCTTCCCAAGAAAATTGTCTCTGTAATTGGACTACAAATACCCATATTGCATTATCAGTTCTTTTCATGGTAGGCTAGGCAGGAGGTATGTTTTCAGTTTACTATATGAAACATTTTTACCATTCTTTAAAGTCATGCTGATGTGAGAGCCTAAAGGATTTGGGCATTACTTTTGTGCTGTAGGCACCTTCATATTTTTGAAGTCTGTTTGACAGGATGCAGAAAATTTCTTAAAGATAAAAAAACATTTAGAGTAACATATCAGAAGGGAGAGCTGCTCTATAGATGAACCAAGGACCTTCTTTATATGCATTATTAACACACTGTTTTGGATTTCTCCTGCATGCAAAAACCGCAGTTTTGATAGCAGAACAGCAGCAACAGAACATGATACTGTCATGGGAACTGAATGCTTTGATATGCTGGTTCTCAGAACTATAGGATACACGTTTACATGCTGACTTTGCATAGAGAGTTAACAATTTCAAATGCATGATCAATCTGCTTATTTACGTGGCTTTACCTAAAAGAGGTAATCAGTTAAAAATGTGTTCCCTAGTACTCGTCTTAAATCAACAAACAGTCAATTATATATGTGCTTGTCTCTACAGAGGCAGTTTTTGCCAGATTCTGAACGGCTGTTTTGCATCTGTGGAACAGATTAAAATACAGTGTTGTAAACCTGTAGATTACTTTTCACAGTAAAGAATAATTTTCCTTTGGAAAGAAAACATGCAACTGAAAACATCTTTTTGTATCCCACGTGGATTAAAAACATTTATTAAACTACTGTTCATAATGGTTATTCTGTAACTATCTAGAGAACTATTTTAAAATTATCCATCACATATCAAAACAAGTGAAAAAATGTTTAGAGCAGGTTGTAACCTCTTACGGTACACGTTTCATGTGTAATGCATTTTTTACACTCTTAACAGTCAGAAAGCTCCAAGAATTCAATCTTGACTTCACCTTTGTCCCAAAGCACTTTTGTAGAAATATGTGAATATTTTATTTCAGAAGCATATTTAGTGGGAGCTCGCAAAAGAGGTAAAAGTTTTATGTATTTATTTTTCTGTTAACTGTTGTTTGTTGTTAATATGAAACTGAAGCATACAGTCTTTGACTTACAGCTTGTAAGAAGGACATTAATTTAATATGAAGTGTAGAAAATTCCAGATATTTTTGGCTCTATTAGTTCAAAGCAATGGTGAACAATGACCTGTGTTCAGAAGATCTGTTGTTTTAACAGCATTCTATTCTCTTTGAGTAAAAATTTGTGTAACATCACAATTTCAGGGTAAGAATTTGTGAAAAAAATTAACGAAATTTAATTTGCATTTCATAAAATTTTGAATAGTTCATGTTAGATTTGTAGTTTTAATAATTTTACCATAATGTAACTATTATTTCATGTGATGCAGATTTTTTTTAATGTAATGTATCAGATGTAGGCATATAAAAATTTAGCAAAAAGTCTAATTCTGTCTCTGAACAAAACAAAAAGGAATCCAAGGCAATCAAAGAATTTTGAGATTGGTATTTTTATGTTATTGTAATTTTATTTTCTTTTTCTAATGAATTATTTTAAAAATAATATCTTATTTTTTTAATGGTCAAGTTTCCCTTCCCATGAAAGTACTTATTCATTGAGTGGAGATTTCACTACTACTTAATCTCATATAAAATATTCAAGAGTGTTCTATTACTTGATTCATACTTTCCAAAAGACAGAGCTATTGCTGTGTCAGAAATGACTACTGAGAACTATTTGATATGGATACAGGTAGTAACAAAATGAGAAATTAAATTTGTACCCATTACAAGGAATACAGTTCTAGCTGACTTGTGCTGGGCTGTTGCCCATATTTTGCTTGTTTAAAAAGATAATTTTATCTATTTAATATCTGCCTGTTATTCTAGCTATTTACCGACCTGTTCTAGCAAGGTGGCTCTAAAGTTATTGTTACACAGACTGATCACTGTACAAGCACTGAAAAAAATGACTGGAACTCAAGTTCTAGTTTATATACCGTACGGGAACTACTGTAAGGATGGTGGTTGGCATTAGGACATCTTGTCTGTTATTTGCCTCCTGCCATATCCACGATTTAATGTGAGCTGTTGTTTGCTTGCAGCCTTTGTATTGACTGGGGAAACTAGCTGCAGCTGTTTGCAAAAGCTTGGTTTGGCTTTCATAGCTGCTAATACGTTTGATGATACCGATGTTTGTGCATCTTTCAAATCTAGTGTTGTTTCAGCTGTGATGGAAACATGCTCATTGATACCAACTGACAGGAGACAGAAAGCTGCCTTCAACTATAGAGAAATGAAATAAGAACTTCATTTTTATTGTTCATTACGAGGTGGTTCATTAGCCCTGTGAATATTTTGTCCTGTGTGATTGGAGATTTAAATGGCTTGATCAAAAGAAATTTACCATTGTTTCTGACATCTCAGTGGTATTCACATGCTGATTGATTACCTGAGTTTTAAATCTCTAACATCTATTCTCTCAGAAAACCAGTGTAGGAACCCATTTTTCCACTGTGTAGATTATGAAACTGAAAAATGTAGAGACTGTAAGCAAGAAAGATCATAAAGGTTTTAAGCAGTGACTTTCCACTTCCATTGTCAGCAATTGGTAGTTGCTGCTTAGCCCTGGAGCTTCTCAAAGTATGTGGGTAGGTAATTCTTAAGTCACCAGGAAAGTTTTTGTGGAACTTAATGAGAGAGATTTGCATATATAAACATCCACATTGGTCCGTAGATAATGACTTTAAATTAGGTTATTTTGTGCATTGTTGTATGCTGAAGTTTCTTGAGAAGAAAAGGAAGGCTGTAGAAATACTAATTTGTGGGATCCTCTAGTAGAATTAACAGCAGGGAGTAGGTTAGATGCCTGCATTTACAACAAATCAGGAATATTCTCCATATTCTTTGCTTTAAAAGAGTGTAGGACTTTATTCCTTACTGCTCCCCAGCTCAGATTGTTCAAACCTGAGAATGGAGTCAGAATGCTGCCTGCAGTGTCTTATTTTTGTGGATTTGCAATAGCAAATCACAGCAGCACGGCCCTTCCTCTTAGTATGTGAACATAAATAGAGTCATAACCAATTTATGGGACACAGAATAGCTAACCTGGTGTCATTATATGGTTGACCTCTATCCTACCTTTTAATCTGTATCACTCAGTAGAATCCTTTTATTCATCTTATGAGCATGCTTCGCTTCAGACATCTTCGTTAACAGTTTATTACCTTCCTGCTGAAACAGTTTTACCCTATGTCCAAGGAAAAAAACTGTTGGACCATCCGCTGTGCTGTTTCTGCATCTTACTGTTTACTCAAAAAAAAAGTAAAGACAGAGGCAGAATTTGGCAAAAGACAATACCCTTTCTGTGATTTCATTATAGCCTTTTTGTGAGAGATCATGTAGGTTTTGGGGTGGTTTTTTTTTTTTTTTTTTTTGTTTTTTTTTTTTTTTCCCACAGAGGGTGTTCAGTAAAGGGAAATGTAACAAGACAAGAAAGAAGTTGGATGTTGACAGAAAAAATTAAAGAAACCAGAAGCTACACAGATAAATATCAGAACATATTGCAAGTGGTCACAGCCACAGAAGGAATGGAAATGATCTCTTTTTCTTTCATAAAAAGACATATTTCTATAGGAATAAACATGCTGTTCCTGTTATGTCCAATTTAAAAAAAAAAAAATCTGAAATGTCAGCCCCCCTGTGCAGTTTTCATATTTCTAAAGATTGTTGAGCAGATATGGTGTACTGTCTATTCCAATGTCTCTCATTTCTCTTTGCCTCCTAAGTCTGAGATTCAGGGACAATGTAACAAACCACAGAACACCAAATTAATTTTGGACTCTGAAGTTGATTAGGAGGATGAGACTTGGAAAATGTTGGTGGATGTTTGGAATCAGCTAAAATTGTAAGCAGAGTTCAGGATGATGTCTATAACTGATACAATATGTTTTTATTAGGTAACATGGGTGCACAGTTTGCATGTGATTCTAAATGACCCAGAGACAGTAACTCTCTGGACATGCTTCGGAAGCATACGGGATTGATCTTATTTTAATTGTTTGTGCTTGTGGAGGTTTAAACTCAGGAGGCAGCCAGATGCCACGTGGTTTGCCATTCACCTCCCCTCTGGTAACATAGGGAAGGAACAAAAGAAGCAAATTTGTAGGTTGAATAAAAAGAAGAATTTACTAAATGTAACAAGAGAAGAAGAGTAACAATAGTGAGTTCAAAAAGAAAACAGGTAAAAGGCAACAGTAGCTTACCGAGCATGGCGACCGCCCCCCATAGCAACAATACCGACCAACGAGCAGACGGCATGTATGTGAGAGAGCAAGCCCGAGCAACAGCCACACCCCGACCTGGGCATGACATCACATGGTATGAAATACTCCAATGAAAATTAACTCCATCCTGGTCGAAACCAGTACAGTCTCCACCCCTTATTCCATGCCATTGACGTTATGCTCAGGTTTCCAAATACATTTTAAGGAATCACAACCCCCTCCTTTTTCCCCAGGTCTCACAGATATCATTCCCTTAGTCTATGGGCCATCCTTCCACAATGTTTGTTGGCTGAGATCATTTGGTCCATAACTTTGACTTCCACCTGTTATGACAGTCTATAAGGCTGAGGAATGAGGTGGAGTTGGCTCAGTCAGTGGAGCAGGAGGCTGTGGATGTGTCACGGGGATGTTGCAAGGCACTAAATGCAGTAACAGGGTTATTTGAGAGTCCGGTCCATTGGCTCTTCTCACCTCGAATCAAATCTCCTCGAGGCACACATCAGGCGCTTCTGTCCTTCTGCATCACCCACCAAGTGCACGCAGGTCCTTGGGCAAAAGTAATCCCATGCATGGGTTTACCTTTACCCAATGCAGGAACAAACCAAGTGGTCTTCCCCAGCATATTTTAATGCACACTACAGGGCTTTATCCCCATCCATGGTATGTAGGAGGTTTGACTGAGCAGGGCCAGTTTGCTTGGCAGATCCTCTGGGATTGACTAACTAGGTGGCTTTTGCTAAATGCACGTCCCAGTGTTTCAAAGTTCCACCACCCATTGCTCTCAGTGTAGTTTTCAGCTATCCATCCTATCGCTCAATTTTCCCAGAGGCTGGTGCATGGTAGGGAATGGGATATATCCACTCCATGCCATGTTCTTTGGCGCAGGTGTCTCTGAGGTTGTTTCAGAAATGTGTCCCATTATCTGACCCAATCCTTTCTGGCGTCCCATGCCGCCATTAGACTTTCTCCTCAAGGCCTACAATGGTGTTCTGGGCAGCAGCATGTGACACGGCCTGAGTTTCCAACCAACCAGTGGCTGCTTCCACCATTGTAAGCACATAGTGTTTGCCTTGCTGTGTTTGTGGAAGCCATGGTATAATCAATCTTCCAGGCCTCCTCATATTTCTATTTTGACCATCATCTTCCATACCAAATGGGGTTTAACTGTTTGGCTTGCTTGATTGTAGCACGTCTCACATTCATGGATTATGTGTGCAATAGCATCTATGGTTAAGTCCACCTCTCGGTCACAAGCCCATCTGTATGTTGCATCTCTTCCCTGATGGCCTGAGGAGTCATGGGTCCAGGGAGAAAGAAATTGTTCACCCTTATTTTGCCAGTCCAGATCTACTTGTGACACCTTAATCTTGGCAGCCTGATCCGCCTGTTGGTTTTCCTCATGTTCTTCAGTGGCCCGGCTCTTGGGTACATGAGTGTCTACATGGTGTACTTTCACAACCAGATTCTCTACTCGAGCAGCAATATCTTGCCATAAATCAGCAGCCCAGATGGGTTTGCCTCTGCACTGCCAGTTTCTCCATTTCCACTGCTGTAACCACCCCCACAGGGCATTTGCCACCATCCATGAGTCAGTACAGAGGTAGAGCACCGGCCACTTCTCTCACTCAGTGATATCCAAGGCCAGCTGGACAGCTTTCACCTCTGTGAACGGACCCAATTCACCTTCTTCTTCAGCAGCTTCAGAAACCCATCGTGTGGGGCTCCACTCAGCTGCCTTCCACCTTCAATATTTCCCCACAGTGTGACAGGACCCGTCGGTAAACAGGGCATATCGCTTCTCGTTATCCAGTAGTTTATTATAAGGTGGGGCCTCTTCAGCATGTGCTGCCTCTTCCTCTGGTGCCATTCCAAAATCTTTGCCTTCTGGCCAATTTGTAATCACTTACAGTATTCCCCGACGGCTGGGGCTCCCTATTTGAGCCCATTGTGTGATAAGTGCCACCCATTTACTCCACATGGCATCAGTTACATGGTGTGTAGAGGGGACACTCCCTTTGAACACCCAGCCCAGCACGGGCAGTCGGGGTGCCAGGGGGAGCCGTGCTTCAGTCCTCATCACCTCTGAGGCAGCTCGAACCCCTCCATATGCTGCCAGTATCTCCTTTTCAGTTGGAGTGTAGCAGTCTTCTGATCCTCTGTATCCTTGACTCCAAATTCCCAGGGGTCGACCCCGAGTCTCCCCTGGTAGGGCCATTCTTCCCATCTGCAGCGTAAAGCACATTTTTAACATCTTGCCCTGTCTGAACTGGCCTGAAGGCTACTGCATGAACTATTTCCTGATTAATTTGTTCAAAAGCCTGTCGCTTCTCCTGACCCCATATAAAATAATTCTTTTTCTGGATCACTTGACAGAGAGGGCTGACAATCTGACTGTAATTTGGTATGTGCAGTCTCCAGAAACCCACAACAGCTAAGAAAGTTTGTGTCTCCTTTCTGTTAGTTGTTGGGGACAGAGCTGTTATTTTATTAATCGTCTTTATTAGAATCTGACAACGTCCATCTTGCCATTGTACTCCTAAAAACTGCATCTCTTGTGCAGACCCCTTGACTTTACTGCACTTTATGGCAAACCAGCTCTCAGAAGGATTTGGATTATTTTCTCCCCTTTCTCAAAAACCTCTTCTGCTGTATTACCCCATATATTGATGTCATCAATGTACTGTAAATGTTCTGGGGCTTCACCCTGTTCCAGTGCAGTCTGGATCAGTCCATGGCAAATGGTGGGGCTGTGTTTCCACCCCTGGGGCAGTTGATTCCAGGTGTATTGGACACACCTCCAGGTAAAAGCAAACTGTGGTCTGCATTCTGCTGCCAGAGGGATGGAGAAAAATTCACTGGCAATATCAGTCGTGGCAGACCACTTGGCCACCTCCAGTTCATACTGCAGTTCCAGCATGTCTGGCACGGCAGCACTCAGCGGTGGCGTGACTTCGTTCAGGCCACGATAGTCCACTGTCAATCTCCACTCTCCAGACTTTCACACTGGCCCTATGGGGCTGTTAAAAGGAGAGTGCGTCTTGCTGATGACTCCTTGGCTCTCTAGCTGACAAATCAGTTTATGGATGGGGGTTACAGTGTCTTGGTTGGTGCGGTATTGCCATCAGTGCACGGTTGTGGTGGCAGTTGGTCCCCGTTGTTTTTCAACCCTCAGCAATCCCACAACAGAAGGATCCTCTGAGAGACGAGGCAACAGAGACAGCTGTTTAATTCCTTCTGTTTCCAAGGCAGCTATACCAAAAGCCCACCGATACCCTTTTGTGTCCTTAAAATACCCTCTTCTGAGATAATCTATGCCAAGAATACATGGAGCGTCTGGGCCAGTCACAGTGGGGTGTTTTTCCTACTCTTTCCCACTTAGGCTCTCCTCAGCCTCCAATACAGTCAGCTGTTGAGACCCTCTGTCACTCCTGAAATACAAACGGGTTCTGGCCCTTTAAAATTTGATGTCATTAGGGAGCATTGAGCACCAGTGTCCACTAGAGCCTTATACTGCTGGGGGTCAGCTGTGCCAGGCCATCGAATCCACGCAGTCCAGTAAACCCGGTTGTGCCTGTCCTCCGCCTGGCTGGAGGCAGGGCCCCTCTAATGTTGGTCATAATACCCGGTAACGACAAATGGGTTAGTGGTGTGCGGGGGTTTCAGCCTCATCTTGATTACGAAACCAGAGCAGCATTTATCCTGAAAGGACCATGTTCTGTACTTGTTCTTCCTCCCAGCTCACATAGATAGGTAGGTTTTCCATCCCATTTCTTCATGTCTTTTCCACAGTCACACAGGCAATTCCACAGCTTCCCCCGGGGTGTGTACTGGTTCTCTCCAGTAGAGATATGATTGCTCCTAATAGCTGAGACTCTGGTCCGTGCAGGTGGGGAGTAGGACATATTCTCCTTAAGTTGCTGGACATCTTGAGATAATTGTTTCACAGCCGCGATGATGGGAGAAGAGACATTTTCTTCATATTGTTGTAGCAGGTGAACCAGTTCATTCACTGTTGGTCCCTCTTCATCTGTCCAGTCCATTAGTGCTAATGCATCGGCATGTGATGAGGAAGTGCTCTGTACAAACTTCCACCACACGGGCCGGGTGCATCGGACTTCATCTGGATCTGTGGGTAGCTGTGCATTATCTGGGTCATAGCAAACTACCTCCCGCACAGCTAGCTCCCTAAAGTATTGAATGCCTCTTTCCATAATGGTCCATTTGGGTGGCCTATAAAATCTTCCTTGAAGGGATACCTCTCCCTCACACTTGACGGAAGTCACCTCCAGAGATTGAGATTTTGTGTCTCCTTTCCAACGGCTTTGTCAGTGCCCCCACCCCTAGACAGGGATCCAGCTGCCTCACCTCCCTGCCCTCTAGTTCCAACTACCGGCCCCGCTATCGCAGCACCGCAGCAGCCAGGTAACAAGTTGCTCACCTGGATGGCAGCTGAAATATTTTCTTATGTCTCACAACTCATTTAAGGTCACGGATCAGGTGACTATCAGTGGGTCTGCCTCCTCCTGTTCTTGTGACGGGCCTGGTTCATCATCACCCTGTGCACTGCGAGGGGATTTTCTTGTGTATTTCTTCTTCTGTATGGGAGCAACTGACACTGTCATGGGTTGGTTCTCTGGTTCAGCTGCAGCGCTTGTCCTCGGGCTTGTAGTGGCTGCACTCTCTGTTATTTGGCTAATGTTAAATAGCAGCTTAACCATAAAAAAAACCTGAAACACATGCAGGAAAACACTAGCTCTGAACATCATGGTACCCGTATTTTTGTCAACATTCCAAAGATATTTGAACTCCCCAAATTTCTCAAACACAGCTGTAAATAGATGCAGGACTGGTGACCACATGCTATCATAGATTATCATCACACAGTACAACAGAAACAGAACCTTAACCCAACTCTCACAGAAGGTGAGCAACAGCATGGGAAACACGTATTGCACATGAGGTGATAAGATCTTAAGGAGCCAAGCAATCCACATTTACCTGTTTTGTTGTTATCTCAGACAAAAAGAAAAGTCTCTGTGCCACACGTTGGGAGCCATAAACTGTGGAGGTTTGAACTCAGGCGGCAGCCAGAGCCCACGTGTCTGGCCCCTCACTTCCCCCCCCTCTCACTGGTAAGATAGGGGAGGGACAGAAGAAGAGAATTCATGGGTTGAGTAAAAAGAAAGAATTTACTAAATATAACAAGAGAACAAGAGTAACAATAGTGAGTTCAAAAAAGAAAACGGGCAAAATGCAGCAGTGGCTTACCCAGTGTGACAACCGCACCGCTCCCCCCCACCAAAGAGCAGACGTGAGAGCCACACTCCCACCTGGACATGACATCACATGGTATGAAATACTCCAATGAAAATTCACTCAATCCTGGTTGAAAACAGGTGCCGTTTATGTACAAAGGAGGACTTGGGGTTTTAAGTAAACTGTACATTTTTGTTAAGTTGACTAAACATATAATGAGTTAGGCATCTGTAATTATTTTCATGCCTAAATAGTAATTTGCAGTAACAGATCAAACTTCTTTTTGCAAACATGTCTAAATCTTAGCAAAGAGCAGATTTTAATGTTCATTTTTGTGGTGTAAATGTGGTGCTACTTCATAAAAGTAGATGGCGATGCACTGGCCAAAAATACCCTCCTAACATAGGAGGAGAATTCAGACTTGGATTTTGGTACACATTTTGGCTTGTTTAGCCTCACAGAGATCCTCAGCTTTGAATATGTTATATCTAGTTTTGCCCAAATACTGTTAATTGAGTTACTTTGCATAAAAGCACAAAGAATTGAATTTGCAGAAATAAATGTGCCAATGGTCATGGCATTTTCTGCCAGCTATAAAAGAGCCATAGCAATACCTGAAAATTTCCATGCAGTTTTTACAAATAATTTGTTTTACTTTCAATCTCACCTCTTTTTTTTTTTTTTTTTTTTAATGAGTCAGAGAAATATAATTACGAAATGTTATCAGTGTGATGAGAAAAAAAGCTACAGTTTTGTCTGACAAGTAATATTTAAACCAAACCTTCTACAGCCAAACTGGAAAACATGGTTAATATATCTAAGTTTTAGTATTTATTTTGTAATAGCCAGTCTGTCAAAGAATAATCTGCAGCTTGATTTCAAAATTGGAAAAGCTGCAGACAAGTATAGGAAAAAGAAATTTGTTTTTCAAGGAGACATATCCAGATGCACCCAGAAAAGCAAAACTCATGAAACACTAACAGGTATAATATGGTGGATTATGACTGTTCCCACCCTCCATCCCACACAGAAAAGTGTCTGGGTTTTTAAATTTATTTATTTATTAAAAGAGAAGCTCCACAACTCTGAGTCTATTACCAAAATGAATGGATTCAATATCTGTTCAATGATGTGTTCAAAATGAAAGCAGCATCATTAAATGTCAAAGATGTTATCAGCACATTTTACTTCTTACCAGAATAAAACAGGCATTATCTCACCAGGTGCTTGCAGGATTTACATGCTATTCCCTGTCTTTAGGTGGTGGTGACTGCCCAGAAGGCAGCAGGCACTGCTTGTAATGTGTACAGCGGTGAGGACACCGGTGAAGAACTCGCACAGATAGAGCTGCAGCCTGCACACAGATTTTGCTGCTGCTGCTGCTGCAAACCTGGGATGGCGGTTGTTAATACCAGGATCCTGCCGACTGACTATTTAAACCTGCATTCTGTGCCGCTTCTGAAGTTGCAGGCCATTAGCTTCGTGAGCCTTTCTTTCCCTTTTTCCACTGGTATAATAAGGGAGTGCATGAGGGCCTGTTAACAGAGGAAGAGTGCTGACTTGTAGCCCTGTAACCATATTCAACAAGGGAATGTTTTAACCTTCATCTCCTGGAAGTCTCCTATCTGTTACATGCCTGGAGCTATTACCCACTAAAGGACTTCACATTTTTGAATACTTAAACTGAAAGAAACAGATATGGGAGAAACTACATAAATCCATTATTGCAGCAGGAATATCTTTCTGCTTCAGGCAGAGAAGATAAATTGCCACCAAAGTGATACAAAGTTGGTTTGATTATTTCATTGGATCAAATATATCATGCTGTCTTGAAATCTCTTTGCTTTCAAGTCAAAATTAAAGAATTTAACCATAACCATATTAGACATTATCATTTGCATATTTTTCATCTCAAAAGAGACTTTTGAAGTTATGTAATGCTTAAGTATTTAATTGTTCTTCACATCATTGAAATATCAAATTATATCCAGAAAAGAGAGGATTCTTTTGCTAGATAGCAGTGATTGACTCTCTATCTGACAAGAACAGAATTCTTATGTCAGGGAAAGAAACAGCATTAAGGAAGTCACTCAAAGAGCACCAGCTCTTATTTTGTTCAACACTGGGATATGGGCATTCTTTCTCTTTGGAACTACGAATGCCAACATTTTACACTTGCACAGGAAACAGCCATTGAGCTAATACTAATTTAATCTCTTCAAAAAAGGCAAAGGTCTGCTTCTGCATGGATTTATTTTGCATGGTTTATCAGTGATCATCTCGATTTAATTGCAAATGCAGATCAAGTAATTGGCAACCTTTCACAGCCCAGGGCTGTGGGGGAGGTGTGGAACATTTGTAATTGAAATTCTTCCTACTGAAATTTGCCAAGTACAGTTTTGAGTTTGTTTTAACCATGGTGAATTTCTTTTAAGAAACTGGAAAATTTCTAGAATCCCTACTGCTTTCCAGATTTCGGATTAATTTCTCTCTTTCTTCCTTATTTTACTTTATGCAGACATGTTACAACCCAGCAATCAGAAAGTGTAGCTATTTCATTTGCAGTCAATTCAGCTCTTTCTAGCTATTTTGCCAGGGATGTTGTAGATGAGATCATATATTGTGGGTGCGGGAACTAGGTGAGGTGCAGGTACCAAGAAGATGTTATCTGATGCCACTGTGTCAGGAAGAGTTAAATCTTTTTGACAATTCAATGGTTCCCTTTGGGTTTGCACAAATGGCACCTGTTGTTGAAGTCAATAGAGCTTACAATTTAATTTCATCTGCCTGCAAACAATCTCTCTCATTAGGGGGTGAAATGATGATAGAATTCACTGAGGCATACAGTTTCACTTTCTACAGGGCAATACATAAGTACAGTCATCATTTTCAGTGAAGGGAGGCACAATTATCTTGGAAACTGATTGTAAAGAAGAAAGGAAAAAAATATCTGGGAAAAACATCATAAAAAGTCAGTCTCACTACATTTTTCTGCTGATGCCAATTTGCAATCTAATTATTATGTTTAACACCATTTGAAAATGTAGTAGTAAAAAAAAGGGACTAATAATATACTTTTCCATATATTTCAAAATGAGCTCATCAGGTCTGAACAACAGGTACATGTAAATAAATATCTTGGTGGCGATCAGGGGTTAGTACACACCAAACCTAATTTATTCATGTTGAAAATACCTGCTTCTATTTGCTGCAGCTCTTTAGGTGAATTAACTGGCCAGATAATGTGTTTCCTATATTTTAGTGCAAAGGGTGTGAACTTAACAGCATATTAAGTTAATGGGGCCTAACATTCCCTTGGACACATTTCTACCTCACATTAAACTGACCCACTTCCAACTGGTATCCCACAGTGCTTTGCATCTTACTAGGACTAACTGATCAATTTGTCGATGTGCCTCACCTGCTTTTGTGCCAGGCTGCTGTATGTAATATCCCTTCTCAAATGTTTGCCTGTAGCAAACTTTGAGTCATTCTCCTGCAGTAGGATTGTCATTTTGTAGGATAGTACATGTCCACTCATGTCGGGGTAGGCAGCAGGGTCTGCTGAACGCCTGAGAGAACAGATGGAGTTCGACCTTGGCCAGACCATCCTGTACCGTTAGAGAGGCCTACGTGCAGGAAGGCATACCACACAGGAACAAAGAACTGAGTAAGCCAGGACAGGGAGCATTTGCTGCAAGAGATATGAAACTGCGGGCCACAGACAAGAAACTATGTGAATTATGTTCAGAAGTAAAACTTTAAGCAAGCTATCCAATCATGTACCGTTGCTATGGGTTTAGCCAATTGTGTCAGAGCTTGTGGTAGCTGTAAAAGATATATAAAGTATGTAGAGAACAATAAAGTTCTTCTTTTGCCTCTGACTTGATTATTGATTGTCGCTTGACCGTCTCTACCGCAACAATTGGTGACCCCGACGTGATACAAGTAGAACATAGGGGATTTTATGTGAGCTGCAGGGCGAGGTGCAGCAGAGACGGAGACCAGTGAAACTGAGAGCAGAGGGGATTCTGCCTGGTTTGGACCTGACATTTTGACACCTGGATACAAGGTGACCCACCAGGAAAAACTTCTTAAGACATAATATGGGGCAGCAACTAACTAAAGAAGAGGAAACAATTTTGTCTGCCTGGAAAGCCCTTCTAAAAAGAAAAGGGGTTAAAACCACAGACAAAGCCTGAAAAAGATGTTAATGTGGAGTAAGATGCAAGGATTTGAAGCTATGACAGCCACTGCATTCAGTGTGACTGCCTGGCAAGAATTAGGACATAAACTATGGGTTGCAATTTCTAAAGGGTTAAAAGAAGCAGCAGAATTGGTTACTACTTGGCAACTGTTAAGTGAGACTTTAAAAGGATGGAAGGCGGAGTGTGAGAAAAAAGAAAAGACAATAGAAATAGCAAATGTAAGACAACGGGGAAGGAATAAGTGGTGCTAACACTAGAATATCAGCTGTTGCAGGAAGAAAACCCCTTATGGGAAAAATAAGATTGCGGCCCCAATCTCACTCTCAGCCTCCTCCTCCTCCGAATGATTTACAGCGTGGCGATCGGTGTATGGCATCAGGAGGTCAAGCAGTAGAATGGGTGACCCCTTTTGGCACCCCCCAAGGAGGGGGAAGAACTGACCGAGAAGGGCAGTGCAGAGCAGGAGAGTGAGAGTGATAATGAGAGTGATGAAGGAGAATTAAGTGCCGCTATGGAAACTTTGCACCTCTCTGATAAACCCACACCAAAAGGAGCAGGGGGAGCCCGTCCTAAATGTAGACCGCAGTTGAGGGCGAGGGGATTGTATGAGGACTCATGAGGAAGCACAAGATGCTTTGTTTCCTCAACAAAGACCGAATGAGCAGAAAGCCTCTCAGGCAGTGCCCCCTCCACCTCCCATCGTGGAGACGTCTGTTCCACCAGCTCCCTCTGATGAGGAAAAAGCCCTGCGCACTTTGCTTATCTGGTGCAAAAGGAATGCAGTCCCTGCTGATGCACAGTCTGCTTTTGATCTCGAAACATGGAAAGAGGCAGGGATCGCCTTATTCGAGACGGCGGTAAGGAAGAACGCCATCACCGTGTCATTTTTAACTGCATGGCAACTGGTACATCAAACCCTGAAACAGTTAAAAAGTGATGGGACTGCCGCGGCAGCTGCAGCGGATGCCAGGTCACCTAGTGGGTCCGATTCTCGGATGAAACCTACAGTTTTAGCTGAAACACCTCCAGAAAAGCTGCCAGGCCCTTCCACCCGTCCACTACCTGCTGATAAGGATGGCGTTTTCCTCTTATCAAAGAACTGCAGAAAAGCATTAATGAGGATGGACTTAAAAACTCATTTACACCACGTATACTGGAAGCGATCGCTCACGGCTGTACTCAGCATTCGCGCCCCCCACCTGCAAGCGCGGAGTCCGCGGTGGCGGCCCCAGGGCCTTCCCGAGCCCCCCTGCCACGGGGCGGCTGCCTGCGGCCTCTGGCACCGCGCTCTTGGCCCGCGCCCGCCCCCTGAACCCCAAAAGCGGCAGGTTTGTACAGCAGGTGTGACACTGTGATGCACAGTCCCTTGTCTGTCAGCACCACACAATCAACAAGCAATGGCTTTATATATTCTTAACGGTGTTCTACTGTTTGTAGTATTTGTCATTTTATGTTGTGTGAGTAACAAGTGTAAGAGGCCTCTTTGTGTGGTTGTATGATTGTTTTGCATGTGTGAGGCACAGCCCAGCTGCAGCTGCACAGTGCGGAGTTCTCTGCTGAGGTTAAAACACCCAATGATGTACAGAAATTAATGGGATCTTTGAATTGGATCAGACCATACCTCGGACCAATTTGCAGCTGCAACCATTGCTGGAATTGTTAAGGAATTCCAATGATCCAACAGAACCCAGAACATTAAATAAGGAAGCATTAAGTGCAATTCATATTGTGGAGCAATCCATACACAAGAAGTTTGTTTCTCGAATAGATCTGTCTCAATTGGTACAATCCTTTGTACTCATTGACAGAACTGTGCCGTTTGGTGCTTTGGCGCAGTGGAATCCTGAGTGGAGTGACCCCTTACGCATTTTAGAATGGATGTTTTTATCATTGAGTACTGTTCCTAACATGAAGCAACAAGCTGTATTATCACATCAATTTTTCCATCAAAGTTTTCGAGCTTTACAACACCAGTTTAGCTTGTCCCTTACTGAAACTCACTCTGTTGTAGCTGCTTGCCCTAATTATCAGGGAACTCACACCAGTGTATTTTAGTACTAATCCCAGAGGTGTGCAAGCTTCACAGATTTGGCAAACTGATGTTACTCATAAAACCAAATTTGGCTGACAAAAACGTGTTCATGTTTCTGTTGGTATTTATGCGCATGCTTTGGTAGCAACAGCACATAATGGAGAAACAAGCAAGGATGTAATCCGACATTTACAGAAAGCTGTTTCTGTGCTTGGGGTGCTACACCAAATTAAAATGAATAATGGTCCAGCATATGTTTCACAGAAAGTTCAAGCATTTTTAAATTTATGGGGTGTTACTCATGTTACAGGGATTCTCTAATCCCTGACCGCACATGGCATGCTGAAGCAGCAGCTTCAAAAACAAAAAGAGGGAATGGTTGGGGAACCACTACAGACGTGTTTAGACAAAGCAGTTTATGTTCTTAACTTTCCCATTATGGGGATAAGTCTTCTTTGCCACCTCCTTTTCAACACTTTTCTTCTCTTTTTTCAAAACAGAATTTGCAAAAGGGCATCAAAGTACAAAGATTTAGTTACTGGCCAGTGGAGTGGACCATGTGAGTTATTAACCTGGGGAAGAGGTTATGCTTGTGTTTCCACAGGTCATGGCCCCCGATGGTTACCGCCAAGGTGTGTGCGACCACACCTGAGGCGTAAGAGGCAGCTTTTGTTGGACACTCAGGAGCCGGCTCTGGGTGCTGTGGATGCCCCTGTGCCGACAGTTTGCGGTCTTTTTAACTGATCATTTAAACAGAATGTATGGGTAACACTTGCTACTGCAATACGACAAAATAGATTATCTCTGTTCTTAATCACGCTATGGTTGCCAACTCTTTTAAGAGAAAATGCTAACAGTAATTGCAACTCTATAATGGTAGTTATTAATAAGGATCAAATGCTGTAAGAATGTGTATTTTCAACTTACTTTGTTTAGCAATATCAAGAATTAAGAACTCAAGTATTTAACCTCATTAGAAACTCCTTTCCCCCTTGAGTGGTGGCCAGGCTCTGGGTGGAACCCAACAGGAGGATGAAATCAGATGTTTCTGCATGAAGAAAATTGCCAGTTATTTTGGCCTGTTGATTTAGAGGCTGGACCTGCTTGCAGCAATGTTGGATGACTCACCTACGGATGGACGCATTGCGTAGGGTTTCCAACTTATAAGGAAAGGTACTCTAAATCCTCGCTGCAACCAGGGTTCCACAGCAACTGCAGATCATTCTGAATCGATCCATAAGAGCATACAACAGTTAAAAGATGGTGTTAAGCATTTAACAGAAGATGATGGCTTAGATTGGCTGACAAGGATGTTTAAAGGTTGGGGTCTGCCTGGATGGTTGATATCACTGGTCAAAACTGTAAGGGTAGTTTTCCTGATTATAATAACTGTGCTTTTAATGTTGCCATGTCTCACCAGTCTCCTGCAAAGGCCCCTGCAGAAGGCTGCTCATGCAGTATTTGTAGCACAAACACAAAAAGGGGGAATTGTCAGGGTAGGCAATGGGTCCGCTGAATGCCTGAGAGACCAGATGGAGTTCGACCTTGGCCAGACCATCCTGTACCGTTAGAGAGGCCTACGTGCAGGAAGGCATACCACACAAGAACAAAGAACTGAGTAAGCCAGGACAGGGAGCATTTGCTGCAAGAGATATGAAACTGCGGGCCACAGACAAGAAACTATGTGAATTATGTTCAGAAGTAAAACTTTAAGCAAGCTATCCAATCATGTACCGTTGCTATGGGTTTAGCCAATTGTGTCAGAGCTTGTGGTAGCTGTAAAAGATATATAAAGTATGTAGAGAACAATAAAGTTCTTCTTTTGCCTCTGACTTGATTATTGATTGTCGCTTGACCGTCTCTACCGTGACACACTCATGTCCACTTTACATGCACATCCCTGGAGCAGTGCTGACATCCTTTGCTAAGATAATGCTCTTAAAGATATATCAGAAAAGTCATAGCTCTAAAATTATCACTAAAGAAGTCAGAAAAGGTGTTCAAACTCTAGATGCAAAGCACAATCAAAAGCAAGAAACTGGAATCATCTTAGAAGTAATGAAGAAGAGCTATGGCTCCCACAGAAGAACTTGTGTCACCTCCCTTTGTCCTTCCAGCAACTGGGCAGGATTTTGTTCTGGGATGTCATTTTCCAGCTGCCATGGATAAAACACAGCATGGCTCTGGTAGGGAGCCTGACTCAAACTATGCCTCACAACACAGAAATCTTGTTTGGGCTGTGGACACCCTGGTGAAAGGAGATGGAAACACCCACACTGACCCTGACCCAACTTTCTTCCCCAAGTCACTTTTATTTTAAGCAAGAATTAAAAAGTGATTAAACTATAAATACTGTATGCTCTCTTCAGATATATTCGGCAACAACGTACACTGTCCAGCTAGGCGTTTGCTCAGTGATATTCTTCCCCCAGCTGTTTATTCAAAACCAGCTATTGCACTATGAAGATGTTTCTGAAGGGTTTACATGCTCTGTGATCATCTGCTTGTCATGAATCATGAACTCTCTTTCATTTCCCTGTGCCCATCACCTTCCTGTTTTCCATTTTCTTGCTAGCCTCCTCTTGGTCAACATACCTCTGTTCCTCTGCATGTTCCAGATGTCCAACTTACGTTTTTAATCTCAGCCCCTCCCTTTGACAATAACAGACCCTGCAGTGTTAATATGCTAGCGGCATTCTGTGAATCCTAGCCACTACCAAAACCAGTTGGTGTTTCACAGCTGTATGGCCTGCTTGAGTTACACATCCACGATGCTGAAAATCAGAATTAACGTAAAACCAAATTATACAAAATTAGTCAGACATTACTGCCAAGGTCACAACACAGCTTTGTGTTACAGGCTATACTCTCCCAGGTGACCTGTTCTACAGGTGGCTAGTTAGTGGAAGTCTTTGGGTGCATTTGGAAGAATGAGTGTGGAGATGGAAGCCTGGGAAAGGCTGAGCTACAAAATAAATCAGCATGGGCTATCTACTGAAATTATATTGTTTGCAAAGCAGGGATTTAATGAAGGTAGAGGCAAAAGCTCTGCTGCTCCTCCACCATGTCTGCCTGTTCCACCCTCTGGTTTCATAGCATTTTCACAATACTTTCTTGATATCAGCTCCATGAAAAAGTCACATGGAGGAATCTTTTTCTCTGCAGGAGATAGGAACCTAGCTTGACAGCATCAAAATCTTTCTGCTTTGTCTCTGTCCTGTATCAGCACAGATAACTATTCTCTTCCCAATTCGTCATCACCTCACAGATGACAGCCCTGGTGAATACAAATCTAAAAAGGTTCATTTTAACTTTCTTAAACACTTTCTCTTCAGCTCTGATGAATTTTTCCAAATGAAGACTGCTGTAATGTACTGGGTCTGGCTGGGATGGCACTGATTTTCTTCACAACAGACCAAATGGTGCTGTGGTTTTGATTTGTGACTAAAACAATGTTGCTAACATACCAGCATTTTGGCTATTGCTCAGCAGTACTTGCACAGCATCAGAGCTATCTCTTTTTCCCACTCTGTCCCCCATGGAGTAGGCTGGGACTGGTCAAGAAGTTGGGTGGAGTCACAGCCAGGATACCTGACCCAAACTGACCAAAGGGATACTCCAATCTATATAAAATCTATGTAAAAACAGAGCGGAAGGTTTCTTTGGCGAGGTAGACATTGCTTGGAGACAGGCTGGGCATTGGCCTACTTGTGGGAGATGGTGAATGCTTGCTTTTACATTACTTGTTGTGGGTTGTGGGTTTTTTTTTTGTTTTTTTTTTTTCCTTTTTTCTTTTTCCTTCCTCTTTCCTTCACTTGTTAAGCTGTCTTTATATCAACCTATGAATTTCCTGGGTTTTGCTCTTCTTAGTCTCTCTCCTGTACCTCTGCAGGTGACAGGGAAGTGAGCAAGTGTCTGTGTGGTGCTTAGCTGTTGACCAGAGACAATCTGCCATGCATAAGCAGGTTCATGTGAAATTATTATCTTGCTATTTCCTACCTTTATAATGTTACTGCATTTCCATGTCAAAAGTCTCCCTACAGTGCTTCTGTCCTCCACTGCTATGGCATGTTGTGGTAGGACAACCCTGGCCAAATGCCCACCCAGTTGCTGAATAAGTCCCCTGCCTCAACAAGACAAGGGGAGAAACAGAATGAAACATCTTGTGGATTGAAACACAGACAGGGAAATAATTTAGCAATCCCTGTCATGGGCAAAACAGGCTTGTGTTGAGGAAGATTAATTTAATTTATTGTCAGTTAACATAGATTTGGGTAGTGAGAAACAAAGACAAAAGTAAAACATCATCTTCCCCTCCCTCATCTTCCCAGGCTCCACTTCACTCCTGACTCCTTTACTCCCAACAATGAGGAGAGTGGGAGTGTGGGGATTTGTGGTCAGTCCACAATAGCTCCTCTCTGCTAGTGCTTTCTCCTCACACTTTACCCTTGCTCCAGTGTGGGCTCTCTCCTCAGGATAAACCCAGTCCAGTGTGGGCTGTCCATGAGCTATGGGGAAATACCTGCTTCATCATGCAGCACCTCTTCCCCCTCGTCCTTCTCTGCCCTTGGTGTTTCCTCTGCTGTTTCTTACCCTTTTTTGTTCCCTCCTCCCTTAACTGTCCATCATTTTTGCCCTTTCTTAAACTGCTTTACCAGAGGGGTCACCATCTTGTCTGAAGGGCTCAGCTGTGTCTTCTGGAGGGTCTGCTGAAGCCAGCTATGTTCAACATGTGGCAGCCCCTGGCCTCTCCTCACAAAAGTCACCCTGCTGCCCCCACTGCCAACGTCTGGGCATTTGCACCCTGAGCAGATGTGAAGGAGCCACATCTCACAAGAAAACTGTCAAATGTGATCTCGCCTCTGGCCCATCACAGGAAGTCCCATCATGGCTTTTTTGTAGTCTTCACATAGTGGAAAGGGGTCTTTGAGTATGGCCTCTAGAAATGTAAGTTATAAATGTTATCATTACCAAGAAGCTTTCCTATACTATTGCATTGTGCTTTACCACAACAAATAGGTATTTCCAGTATTTTAACAGTTTTCCTTAAGACAGAACTTCAGCAAATAAAAAGCTTCTGGGGTTTTAGGTATCAGAACTGGCCTGCTTTAATGTGCTAATCATGTAGCAGTCTTTATTTCTTTTTAAATT
Source organism: Athene cunicularia (assembly GCF_003259725.1). Classification (NCBI taxonomy): domain Eukaryota; kingdom Metazoa; phylum Chordata; class Aves; order Strigiformes; family Strigidae; genus Athene; species Athene cunicularia. The sequence goes on from NW_020799145.1 coordinate 3,792,720, forward strand.
TACCATTTTATCATTCAGGGACATAAGTATTAAGCAAAAATAATTAGCTATTGAGAGAGCTTGCTAACAGTGGTGCTGAATTTCCTAACTGTGGCAATTTTTTCATCAGATTGGTTGTGCTTGTAACAGACATGCTCCAGCTCGTACAGTAATTAATTCTGTGCCCTGTGTCATAAAAAAACAAAGGTCACATTGTTACCTTCTGGCTGTATTCTGTGAAACTGCAGTAAAATCTTGGTGGTGCCTATTGAATGTGCATACAATTTTTGTTTTGCTTCATGGAAGAGGACAGGAAGAGTGAGCGTTTTTCCCAGTGTTGCCATGTTACTGTGGTACTGTGGGTGATTTGCCTGACTGGTAGGAAGCATAAATAACTCAGCGTGCTTCCTGGCCTGGCTTTCTGAATGGAGAAAACAATGTTGGGCAAAGAAGAAGAGTCTAAACCAGTATGGATTTATTACTTTTATTTCCATGCTTTAGCATGAAACTTAGTATTAAACTATAGACAACAGTGATTTAAAAAAACAATCATAACCCTCTGGACAATTTTTCTTTAGTTGTGAACTAGTCTATCCTCAAGCATATCAAAGTCCCTCTAGAGATGGAAAACAACAGGTTGAAAGTAAGGCTTCAGGACATATTAATGGAAGGACAGCACATAAAACAGGAGTAGATTTTACTTCTTAATCTTTATTTTCTCTTAATTTTTCTGTCCCTTGTCTTAAGGAAAGAAAAAAAAATAGAATTTATGTAATAAAAGCTCAGAACAGATCTAGGCTCATTGTGCTGTTTTTAAATAACATCTTAGAGTCTTAACCCCACCTCTGCCCTGATGTATTTGCAATCTAAAGAGATATGATAGGTAAAGCCCTGGGGACTGGGATAATGATAAAACAAGCCAAGAAGATGAAGTAACCTGCCTGAAGTTAAATGGCAGAGTCTGTAGAAGAACTAGGAGCAGAATTAAGTCTCTAGACACTCTGGGCATGGGCAAATGCCTCAAAGTGTAGGAGTTACCATGCTTTAATGAATTACTACCCATCAGCTGAGCTACAGTATTTCTGTGCTATGTAATCTTCACTCTCATTTTATGTGATATATGATGCAAAAATTGTTTGCTTACTCTGAGTTTATATTTGCATAATCTGATTAGATGGTTAAGATTTTAAAACAGGTGAGATCTATGGACAAAGAAGTGACAACTAATTGGCAAAGTTTTCTCTTTTTTAAACTTTTTTCCTTTTTTTCCCCCCTTATTCTAAGATTACTGACATTTGTGGATATCATGTACGGAAAGCAACAGGGATCTGCATTGCAGATAGACACTCCTGCAGTGTTAATCTAGGAACAAGATTTCCTCTAGTCATTACCAACCATCCATGCATTACTAGGAAAGTAGAATAGCATGAGGTAAGAGATACTCAATTTTGCTACTAAGCTTAAGAAATATTTGGAAGGAAAGGACACTGAGGGAATCTTCCCTGGAGGATCATATTTACTAATTGTTTGTAGTGCATTGAACTTGATGGTTTGTAAACTCTGAATTTTTTGTAAGTAATGCCTAGAAAAAGAGTAGTGCAGACACAGTCTAACTTTAATAATTGTATTAGTTTCTGATCCTTTCCCACTCTGATTGAAGTACAGTATTTGTACACCACCCATCCTCTGAGTGCTTTGCTAGATACAAAATTAGTACAGATAGCAGGTGGCCTAGAGAAATTGCAAAACAACAGCTGATCCAAGTTGGAACAGACTGTGGATCCCCACAATGGAACAGGAGATACAAGCTTTATTATACCGCCTGCTCAGTCAGGAGCCTCCCCCATCAGTACTCACATCCACACCTCAATAGCAGGACGCTTCTCAGTTCTAACTCAGCACTCATTACTGAGTTTACTTTAACTCCTTCTCTGCACTCTTTGCTTAAAGAATGACAAGGTTTTGAAGGCTAGTTTCATAGATTGTGTGTTTTACACCTTGTTATTTGTGTTAATGTCCTTTGTTGCCCAAAAGCAAGTTTTTGGGGGCAGACTATACAGAGTTGAGATGTATGTGTGATACTGAATGCTGGCAGGACTGTTTTCAGAGAATCTGTTAAGAGCCCTGCTCCCATTGCAGCTGGAAACCCTAAGTAACAAACAATTGAATGAATATATTCCATGTCAGTTTATGCTTTATCTATTTTAGGTAAAGTTATGAATGTGGAATGGAATGTGTAGGTGGAATCATAGAATCACAGAATGGTTTGGGTTGGAAAGGACCTTAAATATCATCTAGTTCCAACCCCCCTGCCATGGGCAGGGGCACCTTCCACTAGACCAGGTTGCTCAAAGCCCCGTCCAACTTGACCTTGAACACTGCCAGGGAGGGGGCAGCCACAGCTTCTCTGGGCGACCTGTGCCAGTGTCTCATCACCCTCACAAGAATTTATTCCTTATATCTACCCTCTTTCAGTTTAAAACCATCATCCACTGTCCTATCCCTACACTCCCTGATAAGGAGTCCCTCCACATCTTTCCCATAGGCCCCCTTTAAGTACTGGAATATTGTGATAAGATCTCCCTGAAGCTTTCTCTTCTCCAGGCTGAACAACCCCAACTCTCTCAGCCTGTCCTCACAGGGGAGATGATTCAGACCTCTGATCATCTTTGTGGCCTCTTCTGGACCCACTCAAGCAGGTCCTTGTCCTTCTTATATTGGGGTCCTGGAGCTGGACACAGGGCTCCAGGTGGGGTCTCATGAGAGCAGAGTAGAGGGGGAGAATCATTTCCCCTGACCTGCTGGCCACACTTCTCTTGATGCAGCCCAGGATATTGTTGGCTTTCTGGGCTGCGAGCACACATTGCTGGCTCATAGTCAGTTTTCCATCCAGCTATGTCATTTTCATGGCTGCTCTCAATCCACTCATCTCCTAGCCTATATATGTGTTTGGGATTGCCCCAACATATGTGTGGGAGCTTGCACTTGGCCTTGTTGAACTTCATAAGGTTTGCATGGGCCCACCTCTTCAGCCTGTCTTGGTCCCTCTGGATGGTACATCTCTTCCCTCCAGTGTGTCGACCGCACCACACGGCTTGGTGATGTTGGCAAACTTGGTGAGGGTGCACTCAATCCGACTGTCCATGTCACCAACAAAGGTGTTAAATAGTACTGGTCCCAGTACTGACCCCTGAGGAATGCCACTTTTCACTGGTCTCCACTTGGATATCAAGCCTTTGACTGCAGGTCTTTGAGTGTGACCGTTCAGTCAATTCCTTATCCACTGAGCGGTCCATCTATCAAATCCAAGTCTCTCCAATTTAGAGACAAGGATGTTGTGCGGGACAGTGGCAAAAGTTTTGCACAAGTCCAGATAGATGATGTCAGTTGCTCTTCCCTTGTCCACAAACACTGTAACCCCATCATGGAAGGCCATCAAATTTGTCAGGCATGATTCACCCTTAGTGAAGCCATGTTGGCTGTAACTAATCACCTCTTTATTTATCATGTGCCTTAGCACAGTTTGATCTTGCCAGGCACAGAGGTGAGACTGACTGGCCTATAGATCACTGGGTCTTCTTTTTTTCCCCTTTTAAAAATGGTGGTTATGTTTCCCCCTTTCCAGTCAGCAGGAACTTCACTGGACTGCCATAACTTCTTGAATATGATGGATAGTGGCTTAGCCATTTCATCCATCAGTTTCCTCAGGACCTGTGGATGTGTCTCATCAGGTGCCATGGACTTGTGCATGTCTAGGTCCTTAGATGGTCTTGAACCTGATATTCTCCTACAGTGGGCAGTTCTTCGTTCTCCCAGTCCCCGCCTTTACTGTTTGATTCTTGGGTGGTGTGGCTGGAATCCTTGATGGTGAAGACTGAGGCAAAATGTCAGAATACGTCAGCCTTCTTCATATCCTGAGTAACCAAGTCTCCTGTTTCCTTATGGAGAAGGCCCACATTTCCCCTAGTTTTCCTTTTATCACCAACATACCTGTAAAACGCACTTTTTTTGTTGTTTTTTTTTTTTTTTGTCCTTGATGTCCCTGGACAGATTGAATTCTATCAGGGCTTTGGCCTTCCTAACGTAAGCCTTGGCTACCTGGAAAGTTTCTCTGTATTCCTCCAAGGCTATACGTCCTTGCTTCCACCTTCTGTAGGCTTCCTTTTTGTGTTTGAGATTGTCCAGAGCTCTGTGTTCATTCATGCAGGCCTCCTGACAGTCTTACCTGCCTTCCTCTTTGTTGGGATGCATTGCTCCTGAGCTTGGAGGAGGTGATCCTTGAATATCAACCAGCTTTCTTGGGCACCTCTTGCCACCAGGGCTTTATACCATTTTACTGTCAAGCAGATCCCCGAAGAGGCCAAAGCCTGCTCTCCTGAAGTCCAGCCTAGTGAACTTGCTGTACACACTCCTCACTGCCCTAAGGATCTTGAACTTCACCATTTCATGGTCACTGCAGCCAGGGCTGCTTTTGATCTTCACACTCTCCACCAGCCCCTCCTTGTTGGTGAGAACAAGCTCCAGCATAACACCTCTCCTTGTTGGCTCTGATTGTGGTTTGAGCTCAGAGGGCAACTGAGCACCACACAGCCATTCACTCACTCCTCCCTCAGGAACGGAAAAGAAAAAATAAAGAAAAAATAAAGAAAAAGGCTGAGGAATGAGATAAGGACAGAGGGATGACTCATCCATTATGGTCACGGGCAAAAGACAGGCTTGTTAAGGGAAGGAAACAAAGAATATAAATTTAATTCAAACACTAATAACAACAACACTTAACAGAGTAGGACAGTGAGAAGCATTACCACATCTTAAAAACACCTTTTCGCACCGTTCCATTCTTTCCAGAAGTTTTTTCTCAGCTTAGCTCCTGAAATCTCTACCTCCTCCCCTCCAGTAGTCCAGGGAGAAGGGAATGGGGGTGTCATCAGTCTACCACCCCTTATCTCCTCAGGAGGAAGACTTCTCACATTCTTCCCCTACTCCAGTGAAGGGTCCTTTCATGGAAGACAGTCCTCCACAAACTTTCTCCAATGTGAGACCTTCCCACAAGATGCATTCTTCCCAAGATGCTCCAGTGTGGTTCCTTCACATTTGTTTCAGTCCTCCCAGTGCTGAACTACAACAGCAGGGTCTTCTTTCAGCAGATTCTCAGCCTTCTTCAGGAGCAGCCACCTGCTCTGGAATGGGGTCCTCCACAGGCTGCAGGTGAGCATCTGCTGCACCAGTGACCTCCATAGGTGATAGGGGGGGAGGCCCTGCCCTCTCACCATGGGAAATACAGGTAGTCTCTGTTCTGGTGCACCTCCCCTCCCCTTCCTCCTCCTTTCTTCTACTGATGTCAGTGTTCACACAGCTGTCCCCCTCACAACTCCAACTCCTCCTCCCAGGATCTCCTTCTTAAGTGTGTTAACACAGATGGATGGCCACCGTTGCTAATTGGCTCGTCCGTGGTACAAAGGCAGGTCCAACTTGGAACCAGGTAGATCTAGGAACCTCACAGATTGCTTGTACCTTTCTGTGCTGTCCCTCCAACAGATATAGGGACGGTTGAAGTCCTACATGAGGACCAGTGTTTGTGAATGTGAGGCTGCTCCCTATATATATATACAGAGAACCCTGTCCAGAAACTGGTACAAAGAATACTGCTAGTAGGTAGTATACTGTTTATGCTGGAGTAAATATATTTGAGTCAGTGTAATTTTAGCTCAGCTGGATTTCTAGAAGGCAAGGATTATGTGTCTGTGTTTGCATCCTCACCTGATGATACTTTTATTCCCTTTGAATTTAGGTTAATGCCTATATGGTTTCAGGTAAGGATTGGTTGGGTAACAATACTTATCTGATGAATTAAATAATTGTTAGCCATACAAATAGTGTAGATGGGATTCCAGATCCTCAGATCTTTCGAGTTGTTTTGCTTCTAAAAGAATTAGATACCTGTATTTTCTTGACTATCCTGTTGGTGCTATTAGAAATCAGGACCTACTCTGCAGCACAAAGCAGGTAACCTCTATTTGTAAGACTTCAGCTAGACTGTGAAGTGTCATGTCTCCTCAGATTCTAATTTTGTTACTTCAGGCTAGGCTGAAAAAAAGCCCATTTAACAATCTGCTTCTATGAAGTTTCAAAAAACTTGTCTGTTTCAGTCAACTGAACTGCATATGTGACCCTTGGTTCTTTATCCAGCTGTAGTCTGTTGGCTCATGTTGCAGGTATTGTTCATCACTCTAATGTTATAGTTTGTCTACGTGTCTATGATCAGGATGAACTTTGTCAGAAGACACTGGGTTCAAAGACCCTGCAATTTAATTAGACTTTCTCCTCCTCATACTACTAATTGCAGCACTGAATAATTCCACTGAATAATTGTTAGAAAGGACACTCATGCTTCTCCTGATATTTCAGAGAGAGCTTCTCTGAAGTTTCTTGTGAAAACTGCATTAGAAAGTCTTAGTTCACAAAGTGTTAGCAAAACTTTGTAGGTCCAGCTGGGGCAAGCTAGATTCATGAAACAGCGATGTGCCAGGAATAGAGACTAGGTTGATAACCTAACTTACTGTCTAGTGAATATATTTTTTAGTAACTTACTGAAAGTCCTAGAAAGAAAATTGTCTAATCTATTAAAAACACATACCTATGGTTTGCAAAACTAAAATGAGACATAGCTATATTGGTTTGTGCTGCTGCTGCTTCTAAAGAGTCTGCTTCAGTCAATGTCTCAGAGGGCAACTTTCCTCAAAGGGAAAAAAATTTGCCATAAATTCTACCAATTAGGGAGCTGCAGTGCCTTCCCCTTGAGTGCTGGATAATTGGGCAGGTGAAAACAGTATGGTGCCATAAAATGAAGGCTCATCTGAGTCATCCTGAGCCTTTGTTCACCAGCTCACATAGGATCGTATCACAACACAATTGCCTTAAAGATTGACTCAATTTTCAATAATCCTGCATTTGTTAAGAAGGAAAAAAAAATCTCTGTGAGGGAAAATGTTGTATCTAATAGCTATGCAACTGAGGTAAATAAGATAAAAAGAACTGGATAATTTTAAGGTAGCTGAATGAAATTGCTTATTTCCTAAGGATGAAGATTACAAACCATGTACTCAGTCATAGGTGCTGGGTTCTTTTTTTCTTTTTATCTCTGTTCCTGCAAGTTATGATAGCTGAGAAATAACTGTAAAAGCAATTTCCCATCTTTTCTACCTACTTTTTCTGTAGTAAGGTTCTAGGTAGGTTTGCAGATTTCTAATGATTTCCCTAATTTTGTGCCTTTTGTTCAAGGAGGGCATCCCAGCTGCAGTGTGTTTGTTGCTGTGTGCACACATACTGGTTTACATAAGTTTGCATCTCTTGACTTTTCACAGGTACAATATGCAGTGCAACATAGACTTCACTTTCTGGTTCAAACCCAGGATGTTCAGATATTTATTGCAGTTGTGCATTGTATTGTCTCACTTAAATGTTTCTAGAGCAGTGTATATAGTAATATATATAAATAGTATAATATATATATATAGTAATAATGTTTCTATTCAGTGTATCTCTACTGAATTATTTCAACAGTAAAACAAACTGCTTATTCCATATAACCCAAGTTCAGCACGTTGAATACCCTACTTAGTAGCCAACTCAGAGCCAGTGTTTGTTTGATAGTGTCCCTTATGGCCACACACATCTTATTAGCTCTCAGTAATATTCTTTCGGAAACCCAGAAATCTACAAGCAACTCTCCACCTTAAACTTGAAATACATGAATTGAAAATGAGTTGTGCATGTAATGAAACAGCAAAAGGAAATATGAAACAAAACTGTCCTCAATCAAGATATTTTCCCTTGGAATGTAATTGATCTTGCACAGTTATGTAAAATTATCCTATTTATATATAAAGTTCTCTTATTTTAGTTCTGTCTATGAGGAAAGGCTTAATTCTTAATATCCTGAAATCATACCAGGGTACAGAGCAGGTTCTGGTATTCAAATTTTTAACTTTTCAAGATGTATTTCAGTTTCTTTTACAGTATAAGATTGTCTATAACTAGACTTGTCCAGCTTTTGTTGGCCTCAACTTGGGTGCTATAACCTCTTTGTATTTGGCTGAATATTCTGGTGGTGTGATGAACAAATATTTTTCAGGTTTTCTTTCTCAGATCACTGTCTTTCTTTTATGCTGAAATTGCTCAGAAATATACCTCTAGTTGAGCTGTGCTTCAAGGTGATCTAAAATGAGTTTAAAAAAGAAGGAAAGCTTTTATGTCCTTTTTACTTTCCATCTAATGAATATTTTCTGTCTAATGAGTAGATACAACAAACTTAAATGTAAACAATATTTTCTATTTTTTTTTCCTTTGGAAAAAGAGTTAATCAGATGTTATTTTTCCCGTATTTCTTGCAAATCTCTTTGGAGGAATGAAGCAACTGGTTTCTCAGCCTTTCAAGATGAAACTGGATGCTTCTAGAATACTTGCTAAATACTTCAGTCATGAAACAAGGACAAATCAAGGAGACTGTCTGGTTATGAACTCCTGCTTCTCCCTGTGTGTGATACTTGTTTTGGCATTTTAAAGAAAAATTGCAGGATCTGTGTATATAAATGGGATCTGAGACTACTATAGGGATGCAATATATATAGTAATGAGACTGTAATTTCTCCTGCTAAATGTCCTTCCTTACTAGTATAATTAAACCACATGACCTTGCAAATCATAAAGTCTTTTGTTCAAAGATTGAATGACAATATTTTAAAAACCTGCTACTGACATTGATGAAATAACAGTGGTAAGGTGGGATTGTGAAAATATTTTAAAATGTGCTGGTTTTCCCCTGTGGCATCCCTCATGGTGCTGTGTTTTATGTTGGAGCTGGCAGGGTGTTGATAGCACCCTGGTGTTGTGGCTACTGCTGAGCAGTGCTTACACAGCACCAAGGCTCTTCCCGACATTTTCCGTCTCCAGTGGGACGGGGTGGGCAAGATCTTGGGAGGGGACACAACCAGGCAAGCTGACCCGAACTGACCAGAGGGATATTCCAGACCATGTGATAACTGCTTGAGTATAAAGTTGGGAGAAAGGATGAAGGGGGTGGGGTCACCCTTGGTCCTCCAAGGCAACCACTCCTCATATTGGAGGCCTGCTACCTGAGAAGGGCCGACATCGCCTCTTCGTGGGAAGTAGAGAATATATCTATTTGCTTTTTTTTGCTTCAATGCATGGATCTTTGCTTTGCTTTGCTTACATTAAAACTGCTTTTGTTTTACCCACAAGGGTTGGGTTTTTTTCCTATCTTAATTTCTTTCCCCTCTTTGCCCTGTTGAGAAAAAAGGGGGGAAGGAGGGGAAGTGATAGAGCGACTTGGTGGGTACCCAGCATTTAGCCAGAGTCAAACCACCACACTGAAGTATAAAGGAAAGCTAAGAATATTTTCATGTATTGTCATGTCAAACAGTTCACTGCAAGAGAAAGTAGACATGTGAGGAAAAATGCATGAGGTAGCTAGTCAAATCCACTAGCTGTAGAAAAGTGGATATTAGTGGAACAAAGCCTGCTGTTAGACCTGTTTGTGTATCAGTGCCCTGTATATGTAATGCATGCATCTCTTTGCTGAAGTAAATGGTTTTGGTTTTGTTTATTCCTAAGCAGCTTGAATCTTATTGATAGTGTAGTGTTAAGTCACCTTGGGTAAGTGAAACTCCCTCTCTGACAACTTCAAGAATGTGATGCTGATGAAGGCATGATCTGCCCTGCTGTTGGGAGAAGAAACACTGTTGACACGCAACAACAGACCTACAGAAAAGGAGCACTGCTGGATCTTTCTTTCATTTTTTTTTAAAAAACACATTTATTTATTTATTTATCTATTTATTTATTTATTTATTTATTTATTTATTTATTTATTTTCTTCTTTTTTTCCTAAAGCTCATGGGCTTTGAAAGCTATTAGGTGATATCTAACAAATACATGATAAAATTAATATTTTTCAAGGGTCTGAATAGACATTCATTGTGCATGATGCTTAAATAAGATATTCTCAATCCTTTGTTTAGATGGCTTTTCAGTAATTAAAGAACATAGTAATTTTATTTGGATCCAGCATTCCCCATTTGTAATTATCCTCTTGAAGTCCCTTTGTAATTATTCTTTTTTTTATGATCCTTTACATTAGCATATTCAATCTAAATTGTTTAATTAGATGATAGTTTACTCAAATTACAGATGCATAAGTTTTCTGTATAACAGTCAAGAAAATAGCTTCTGAGCTTCTGATGTGCTAAGAAGAAAAAAAAAGTATTGTACTGTTGTTAACTGCTAATTCAAATTTACTCTAATTTTAAAGTCCCTATTCTATTTACTCTGAGCAGAAACAAGTCCTATTCTACTATTTAGATGACACCTTGATACAATAGGATTTGATCTTTAAAATACATAGCTATAAAACTGCACAAAATTCATATTCTTTAGGTCAGGGTGAATGCACTGGAGAAACAGTGTAATATAGAGACATAATATATGCATACCTACATAAAAACCCCCATCTCTCACACCTGTCCCTCTTTCATGGTACCAGAGTCTCTAGGATGATCTAAAACTATCTGATAGCTATAAAACTGACATCATCAAGCAACACATTGTTTTCATGATTAGTGATATGGCCCATTTTTTTTCCTCTTGACAACCAGTCAAATTCTCATCTGAGATAGCCCAAATATTAAGGTTTTACTTGGCCAACACCCTGCCACTTGTCTAACAACACGTACAGGAATTTTGTGATTCAAAATATGAAACCAAGAAACTTTTATTTTTCACAAGGAAACCATTAACCATTACCATTTAATAGTTACCTAGTGTTGCTGAGTGGTAAGGTCATGTGTTTACACTCAAAAGTGAAATATCTTCTTTCCATCAATTATAATCTCTTAACTCTGTCAACAGTGGCTACAAGACCGGTCAGTGACAAATAAATACTGTGAAAATATGTTTGATAAAAGTTAACATGTAGCTATAAAATACTGCAGATCTCACTGGCAGAACACTATTATAAGACACAGTTCAGCAGGTAATATGACCCTTGTTACAGCCATCTGGAAGCTCTCACTCTTGTTGTGGGTTGACCCTGTCCAACAGCTAAGCACCACAAAGGCTTTTGCTCACTCAACCCATCCTGGTAGCACAGGGGAGAGAATAGAAAGAGCAAAAGCAACATGACTTGTGGTTTGAGAGTTTAGTAGTTGAAACAAAGCTGAGCATGAAAGCAAAGCAAACTAAGCAATTTTTCATCTCATTGGCAGGTAGATGTTTAGCCTCTTCCTGGAAAGCAAAGCCTCAGCATGCTGTAATGCTTGCTTGGGAAAACAAGTGCCACAACCATGAGTATCCACAGTTCCTGCTCTTTTCCCCCAGCTTTTATTGCTGACCACAATATCATACAGTACAGGATATCCCCTTGGTCAGTTTGGGTCAACTCTCCTGGCTGTTTCCCCTCCTAGCATCTTGCCCAGCTCCAGCCTACTCACTGGAGGGGACAGAGTGAAAAACGATAAAAGCTTAATGCTGTGCAAGCACTGTTTGGCAATAGGCAAAATACTGGTGTGTTATCAACACTGCTGTAGTCACAAATCCAAAAGTGGCATACAAATTCCTATAAAGAAAATCAGCTCCATCCCAGCCAGACTCAGTCAGCTGCTAATGATTTTGGAGAGTGTAAATTAGTTACTTGGTTTGGATCACAATACTCTAAGGAATATTTGCGCATTTTCTACTACATGATGTCACTAATGAGACGTCCTGGCTGTTCACCAGCATTCAAATGGAGAGATGACACTTTTGTAAACGTGAAAGATGCATACAAAATACAAATGTGAATCTGTATATACTAGAATAGTAGCAAGATAGCTTCCAGGCGGCTAGTTGCAAAGGTGTCCGTATGAATCTTAAAAGGAGCAATATCATTGCAATAGAGATTCGGTTTAGGTATAAGGGAAAGTGCTTTCTGTGGTAATAATGTAAAATCTATCTTATTAGAATGGTACCATAAAACTGCTTATTATCATAAAACCGCTGGGTGAAAACAAGGTCAAGACTGAAGTCCTCAGGTGAATGCCCAGAGAGAAAGTAGCTCAACTCCTCTTGAACTAAAAATATATTGGGTCCTTCAATATCCCAGCCTAACTTCTCAGGGAAAAAGGAGAGTGAGAAAGACACAAAGAGTCAAAGTAGAGGTTCCTGAAAGCAAAGAGACAGAAATTACTTAAAGACACTGCAGAAGAGGATTAAAACATACTTCTGCTATCAGAGATTAGGAAGTTCAGCTTTTGCAGTTCTAGTGCAGAATTACTATTGTTGATCAGAAGCCGCTGCTGTTAGGTATGTGAAATCCTTCACATTCTGTCTTTCCTTTTTTCCTGCCCTATCATGAACTGGAGAGATTTTGATGCACATGTGCAATATGCTGTGGAACACTTCTTGATGTCCTTTTCTCTTGAGCTTAGCCTTTTTGCTTTGCTTTGCCAGATAGATTCAGTCTAAGCAAAAATACATGCTAAGGAAGTGGGAACAATGGAAATGCTTGGCACGTCTCTGCTGTTGGTAGCAAGGTTGGTAAGCTTACACTCAGACAAGAGGAACGTCTTTAATGTATTTAAGATACATTTGGTACACAGTACGGAACACTGTATCAGAAGAAGAAACATGATAAAACACTGGTGCATGGACTTGGAAGTTTTACCTTGTACAGTGTTCTGGCTGAGTGTCATGTTCTCCAATGCAGAGATAGAGCACATGCAAACATCCTTATTCTGTCTACAGAGAAAAGTTCCTTAGGATTTTCACTGATTTGGAGAGTTTGGATCCCTCTTATAGTCAGAGGAGCTTTAAAAAAATGCTCTTTCATATATAAGCCTTTTCCTAGGGTGTCAAAACCAGAAGCGCACACTCTCTGTCTGACAAAAGGGGTGTTGAAATTAACTAAATGCTTATAAAGCACACTAAGCATTTAAAAATTTCTTTAGATGACTTAAGTAAACCTGTATTCATTCTTTGCTAGACTTTTCAGGAGCAGTTAAAAAAAAAAATAAATCAGAAGTGAGGCTGAAGTGAGCCACCTGCAAAAAGACCTGTATGTTTTTGAAATATGCATTTGATATTAAACATATTTTTTCCCCCTGTCTACATTCTGCAAGATAAATACTATAAAAACAATGTTGCATATATTAGAGAAGTATTACTCTGTTTAGATAATGAAATGTGTTAAATGTGTGCTGCAGTAACATATATAACTTGCTCTGATGCGAGAAAATTTTCATAAAATTTTCACAGAAACTTTATGCATGGTTCATTTTTAACTGTAGGGAATCCCTCTTAGAACCATTAAATAAGCAGCTCAAGAATTAAATTAGCCCCTAGCTATTGTATGCAAATAATCTACATGGGAAATTGTGTTATCTAACTGGCCAGTTGATGCTTTGATTTTTCCAGCTTTAAGAAATAAATTAAATGGTATGGCAGTGTATTACTCTCTTTTTCAATCCTCTGGAGAAGATAAACATTCTCATGAAAGTGGCCAAGGATGAAATTTAACTAAGTAGTGATTGGAAAGGATGACAGAAAGTTTTCAACTTACAAAAACTGAAAAATTAGTTTAATTATCTGCAAATTTTGGAGTACAAAGATATGGGGAAATTATTTATTTTGATGTGTAATGCATACTCAATATTTCTGTAAACAGATTAGGGTATAGTAACACACAATTATTCAAGAAAGAAGTAAGAAAAAAAGCTGAATCCATCTACATATTTTTATTCTTTTAAGTCACTATCACTTTATAGTTCCACAGTGGATTACAGTTTCATTCCATTTCATCTGACTTCTCTTACAACCCAAACTGTTTCTCCAGTGCACTTTTATACAGTCATGCAGCATAATTGTAATGGTCATTTAAGCACTCTAGATACTCATCACAGATATGAGATTGTGAGTCTTATATCTTGATCATAATTTTACAGTGTTAATTTCCTTCTGAAAAGTCTGGATTGTGAAAACATAATCTACCCTGTAAATACTCTACTGAAGGAACAAAATAGGCTGTATGCAGCTGAACAAAATATAGGTTGAATCTGCTTTTGTACCTGCTTGGATTGCAAAACTTTTTGGCCTGAGGTTCTTTAATGTCTCAACAACTGCAGAGGATTCTACTGAGGCAAGTGGGTATAGCAGTGAATGCAGACAAATCACACAGCTGGCTTTGGTTCTTATAATTTTTTACATTCATAATGGTCTTATGACATTTTGTGATTTAGGGTATGGAAATAAGTTACTGTGGAATTTAAGAGGTATACAGTGATGGCAGGATGGGGTAGTAAAGGAAGGCTCCACAGGAAGTTTCCACACTATCTCAAAACTTTTGCTTTTGTGCCCTTCAACAGTTAATTTGTATGAACAGAATGTCCCTTTCTTCATTTGTGTAACCTAAGTGACTCACATGGCCAGGTAATTGTTGGCTGCTTGCTCTTTTTCTGTGATGAGGTTCCTTCTGCAACTCTCGTCACCAGTTCCAGTGCAATTTATATCTTCACAGCTAAATTCCTGTTGGCCGAACTCGGGCTTGATGAGTGCAAAAGAAAAAACTAAGTTCTCAGACTGTGGCATAAAATGTGAGGAAAAGTTGATCTTAGCACATATGGTATTGAGGCAAATTATATAAAAGGCAGTGATGCTGAAGGGTGGAAGAAGGTATCCTTTTCTCCCTTTTAGGTTCCACTGGCTGCATTTAGCACAAACACTGTAATATAGAGCATAAATTTAAATTATGACTCTCTTTTTTCCAATACTGAAAAATTTAGGCCTAACTTGAGAAACAGCAACATCATTAATAACCCAGCTCCATGGTGGCAGAGGGATATGACTGGGATTACAATATAATGGAGCTCTGCATTTTTAAATTTATGCACTAGCAGTTTTAACTGTGAGAAACCAGAATAATAACTGCCTTTGTTTCACCCTTGACATTTCATGTTATATCCGATTTTCTGTGCCCTGAAGTCCTTCCCCTCATGAATTCTGCTTTTTATACTTTCATTATGACTTTAGAGGTGAAGATTCATTCACATTTCAAAGCTCAGTTTAAGAAGTCAGGCTTTCGTAAAATTTCTGGTGGGGTGGGGCTTTTTTTTGTGTATGTTGGGTTTTTGTTGTGGTGGGGCTTTTTGTTTGTTAGGTTTTGGTGTGGGTTTTTTTTTGTTGTTGTTGGTTAGTTGGTTGGTTTTGGGTTTTTTGTCAGATGCTAAAAGATTTTGACCAAATTTACCCCGAAGTGCCAAAACAGAAACTACCTGACCAAAGGTCCCAAATGTTTGGTCTTGTCTTGGTCAGCCTCTGGACTTGGCTTTCAGCCTGTTTGTCAGGTTAGCTTTTGTGAAGCTGAGTTTATATTAAAAGCAGAGGTAGTACTGGGTGAGGTAGCTCACTGGCTTCAGAAAGACTTTTTTTGGGGCTAAAAGTCTACCTGTAGGGCATGGAAATGTTCTGTGGTTTTCTTCTACAAGTCAGTCACCCAGGGCAAGAAAATATGTAACAATGAAGTGAATGTGAAGTGAAGGACTAGCTGCCTTTTTATCTCTGAGTTTAGCCAGTTTCAGCAGCTCCAAATAACACTGTAAATGAGGCAAGGGGACAAACTGGAGACTGTGTTGTCATGAGCACCACCTAACAAACACATCCTTTAGTTCTGTACTAGAAAGTGAATGGTAAGCCCTGACATGCATGTTGCAGAACTGCTCAGCTCTTTGGTGCAGAGTGCTTGGTAAATTGATCTGGCTAAATGAAGAGAAAGTGTAGGCTGAAACAGGAAAACTTGCCACACTTCAGTGTGAGTGCAGGTTAACATTGAGTGCTGACTATTGAATTGTTTCTCTGCTTCTTATGGTTTCTTACATGCACTCAGAAAGGACAGACAAATAGGATGATTCACAGCATGAAGAGCTGTGAGATGTGCCTTTAATAGTCTCCCCAATGTATCTTGCTCTGATGCTCATATACAACTATCTGCTGGTTCATAGAATCATAGAATATCTCAAGTTGAAAGGGACCCATAAGGATCAAGTCCAACTTGCTGCTTCGCACACGACTATCTAAAATAAACTATATGATTAAGAGTGGTTGTCCGAATTTTCCTTGAACTCTGACAGGCTTGGTGCCAAGACTGGGGAGGCTGTTTCACTGACCACACTCTCAGTGAAGAAATTTAACAACATGCTTGTTCTCTTTCTCTCAAGTTATTTCCAAGAGAACAGGCAGATGATATTTAACACTAGAAGTGAATGTTTCCTATTCATATGTAATGGACTCCATAAAACAAAAAAAACTTGCCAACATCCCTGAAAAATTCTATCTAATTATTGACATAGATTTTCTGTTTCAAAGACTCTGGGTGCATTTTTATTATCTTGGTGTTCTAAGTTAACACTGGTAGGCATCTAAGTACCACACAGATACTTCCTCATTGCTCCACCCTTCCCACTCCCAGTAGGATAGGGCAAGAAGAAAGGAAGAGTAAAGGAAAGAAAACTTGTGGATTGAAATAAAAGCTGTTTAATAGGCTAAGGACATAAAAGAAAGAAAGAAAGAAAGAAAGAAAGAAAGAAAGAAAGAAAGAAAGAAAGAAAGAAAGAAAGAAAGAAAGAAAGAAAGAAAGAAAGAAAGAAAGAAAGAAAGAAAGAAAGAAAGAAAGAAGGAAAGAAAGAAAAAAGAACAAGTGACGCAAAGACAATCACTCACCACCTCCCATGGGTAGACTGTTGCCCAGACAAGCATCAGCTCAGGAACTCAGTTGTTGCTACAAAGCAGTGCACATAAACAGGGAATAAGGTAAAAATAAGCAAACATTGCTAGAAAACTGTGTGTAAAAATGTGGAAATCCATTACTTTTTAATACTGCCAGTATGTACTCCTCAAAGATATCGGAATAGATTTAACCATTACTTTTAAAGAAAAAAAAAAAAAAAAGAAAAAAAGAAAGTTTAGGTCTCTCTTGAAAAGCAGCAGTAACATTATATGGATACATATCACAAATCTTATTTTGGAACAGAGCTTCCCCATACATGCCAAAGTTTACAGTATGTATTTTATTTGGCTCACCAAGGGTGAACATACTGTCAGCTAGGATGAGATTCCAAACTTATGTTGTATCCATGTGAATTTCAATAAAATTTGTTTTTGACATCTGCTGAGTGCTGTAGCGGAGGATGCAGTAGAGTTACTCAGAGCAGACATCATCTGGGATGTCTATTTACAAATTCTAAATGATTACTATTCTAGGATACTTGAAAAGGTCACAAGACAGCAGTAAATGCACCCTTCTCTGTTTATTCCCGAGACTGTGATTCTTTCACCTCCACTGAGCTATCTATGAGCCACAAATGAGAACGCTAAGCTTAAACGTGATTTTTAGTCCCCAGTATTGTATGCTTCAAGCCTCTTTGCAAGTGTGCATTCTTAGCTCCAAAAAGAGAGAATAGAAAGGGATGTACCTGGGGCAAAACATGGACATTAATGAAAAGACATATGCTTGAGAGCATTCAGTTACTGAAGTGCTCAACTATGTCCCCTCCTCTTTGGGAATAAGTTGGCAGCTGCACAGCAACATCCTCATTACTGCAACATCAAATTCCTGTGAATTCGTTGCTTTCTACCTGGTGCTTATAATCTACGCCTGCACACCTGAGCTGTTTGCACTTAAAATTCTTTCTGCCTTCCTGATTGGCAACCAGAAATTCAGGCTGTAGAACTCTAGCTCAGTCTACAAGCTACATTCAGTCAATTTATGGCCTAATCTTGTGCCAAAATAGGAGTTATAAAGCACTTGGAAAATCCACTGCGAAAAGAATACTTAGTACATGCACATCCTATACATTGTAGGTCATTAGGTGATGTGTGTTGTTTAGTCTTCTAGAACATAATAGCATGTCATGAAAATAATAGTTTCAAACTGGGTATTATGAAATAAATGAACTCAACACTGGCTAAGGCAATTGGAAAATATTAAAGCTGCTGATATACTGCATGCATCTAGCACACTCTGTGTGTAATTAAGAACTTATGAGGAAACCCCTTGTTTCAAGCACCAAAGATCACTGCTATGATTTGACTACAGCTCTGTGTCAGTAATGTTTTTTATCTAACACCACATGAATGTTTTTATGTGGGTTATCCACAGACTATTCTGAGGCAAATTCAGTAAAGATCACCATTTATCACTCACAGGATCCTTGAAATCCTAAGGTGTGTTTTGTTTACCTAAATTCATGATTGTGAAAGAAATATTGGTAGAACAAGTGGTTTAAAGCCTCATAATTTTTAAAAGAAGGTCTTGGAAAGATATTCACAGGCTGTTGAAAAGTAAACGTTTTAAACACCAGAAACAGCACAAGAAGTGCTGGGATCTAAATTGAGTTATATTGTCTGGGAAAGTAGAAAGTATTAGAATAATTTCTGTGTTTCACTTCCTATGCACAATTTACTTTCTGCAGGGTGATGTGAAACCATGCAATAAACTTGAAGTCCGCTTGGCTGATGTCGCAGGTTCCAGTTTATGTCAGCTTTGATGGGTGCACTTAAAACATTTTGATAACATGACATTCCCCAATGTCCAAATACAGCTGGAGCAGAGTGCACCAGCTGTTGCTTTGACTGGTGTTCAAGAATCTCCCAGATAAAGGCAATCTCATGTAAATCTGCCATGAAAATTAAAATCCTCTCATGAAAAGTTATATTTTTCCGATTACACAGCAATACAGAGGAAAGTCAAAAAAAGCAAACCTGAAACACACATGTGAATAAGAGCTGTTTTGAAACAAAAAATCAATGTCTTCATTAGGGTGGGGTCCTACCTTTCTGTTTTCATTGTTCTGTCAGCTAAACCATCAAGAATTTCAAGAACAGACAGACTTTTTAAGGCTTAGTGTATTGGTAGAAAGTCTGCTGATATGTGAGGGGAAATTATTTTCTGTCACCTTCCTACAAATTGCTGTTCCTTTCCTTGACTCTTTGGTTGCATAATGTTTTTGTGGGCAGATGTTCCCAGAATTCCCCTCTCTGCATGGGACCTCTTTACAACCCCAGCAGGCA
The DNA here is from genome assembly GCF_003259725.1 of Athene cunicularia. Lineage (NCBI taxonomy): Eukaryota > Metazoa > Chordata > Aves > Strigiformes > Strigidae > Athene > Athene cunicularia. The sequence continues at coordinate 3,811,812 of NW_020799145.1, forward strand.
GCCAGATTTTGCAGTGCAACCCAAACATTGAGACTTAAACTGCAAGCAATCTGTTACACTCTAGCTAAGGAAATAAAAGTTCTGCAACTGTCAAGGAGAGATGTATTAGTCTGGCCATGCCTAAAATGCTTTGGGAGGTTTTCTGAAAATAAACATGCCAATCTTGCTCTGAGCCCTGTTGTATGGGGAGATTTGAAAATGTATGGCTTTTGTTTCCAAGTTTAAGGCAGCCAACAGGTAGAACCAATTCAAAAGGACTTTTATTTTTTTCCTGAGGGACTGGGGAGTTCATTAAAAATAATTGCACATATACTCTGCTGGAGTTAACAAATGCTCAGCAAGCTATTGTAGTGTATAATGGCAGCCTATAGTAATTTAGGGGTACTGAACAGCCTCAAGATTAACCACATTCGATTATCTTGAATTTAGAATTTTCTCTCTGTTTTTGAAGCTATTCCTAGATAAATTGCAATTTAGACTTAACTGTTTGGCTCTGCATGCATTTCTTGTATTTTTAGATCAGCCAAAATGGGTCACCAGTTTGAACCAGCCTGTTTACCCCTTCCCTCTGAACAACATATTTACATCCTTTCTGGCAAGTGGACACAACCTGCATTTTAGGCTTGTAAACTATCTTATTGTCAGTAAAAGGAATGGTAACACTGATTCGCAGAAACAGACTCTACAACTCGGATAGAGTTATGCAGCAGGTATGTTTACTCTGGTGCCGGGGTGCAAGGGGATCTCTCCACAAAGCTTGCACACCAACAGCACATTTTACCAGAAACTTATACATTGTGTATATACATATTAATTGGATTACATAATACAAATATCCATATGCATAAGTAAGGCTGGGTTAGATCTAGAGGATGGTGTCAGCAGTTTATGTCATCTTTGAGCCTGCGCATTGCCTGCTGGTGGGCGTCTCTGGGAGTCTTTTGGAGGAAGGCTCACAGTCTTTCTCACCTTGTACTTTTCCTCGGAGCATGCAAAGATTCTCTTAGCCAATTTCTTGAATAACAAGAGTGGTTCCTGCTGGTTTAACACCTCTATTTTACCTAAAAACACCAGTACACCAGTATATTAGTTTCTACCGCCTATATGTGGCTACCTATCCACTACAGAGACTCAACTTGTTAGAGCACATCTGCTTTCCAATGACAAGAAACATTTTTGTTGGAACACAGTAATTCTTGGTAAGTTTCCACAGAAAACTGCTTTGTTTTGATGAACACAGTAGTCCTTGGTAGGCTTCCACAGAACAGTCAGGGCAAGCAGGATTATTAAGCAATATTCAGAAATAAGTTGCTATGAGTAAATAAGTTGCAAAGTAGGTGATCATTTCCTTGTATCAACATGTTAGACCATCATTTTGATCTCAAGCTTGTCTTAAATCTCTGTCTTAGCTCAATTCTCGATCCCCGACCAAGGATAATTCTAAGTAAGGATTTTTCTAAGTAAGGATCATATCTAAAGATCATTCAGGACAAGATGAACAAAAAGTTATGACAGTAGAAGTAAGGTCAGGTCTCATTGATACAGACAGGATATCAGCTGGTTCTGCAACTGGAAAACAAAGAAAGGCCATGCTCCTTTTAGTTCTTTGTAATCCTGTCAGTGCCTGGTAGGTGTCCTTTGCTCACTAACTCACAAACTATAGTGATTGAAAGCTTCAAGCAAGCCCAGCTACTGAGAGATACTGTAATATGGAATTCTTATTGCTCAAGCATAATACAAATATTCTATTTTAGGAAGCTTATTGCTGCTGATTCCTCTGCCCCCAGTGCCCTCCCCCTCCTCCATAGCAGGCATTTAATTTATAGCAGTCTGGGATTTGTTATTTCTTGGCAAATTCTGTATGCAAAATTATGAATCTCAGCACATATACAGTCCTTTCTCTCAGCTAGGTATATTGCCTCTGTTTTTCCCTTCCTCTTGCCCTACCCTTTTCCCTTCCTCATTGCTTGATCAAACATGAGGATATTATTTTTGCTTGCTTCTGTACTTTTCTTGCCAGTTTTCTTCACTTCAGTGCTTAGATTCTCATTCTCCATCTTTGTGAAAAAAAACACTGACAAATATTCTCTTTTGCATGCCTAGTGTCTGTTAGTTTTCACTGATTTTTGAATTCCACAAGAGTTTGTAGTTAAGAGTATTCTTTATCATAAAACAAATATATTTAATAAAGCTCATTGATGGTTACTAGGAATAACACAGGAAAATGACATCATGATAGGTTCTTTTCCACTAACCAGTTACATCCTTACTCTGCAGCAAAGCCTCCATTTTTCTGATTAGAAAGGTTATTACTCTGGCAAACCACTATGTTAGACCTCTGATTAGTGCAAGAAAAGGACAAAATCTTTTCAGGAAAAAATTATCTCAGAAAATCTCAACCTTGAGTTTTTCTTTAAAAAGAAGACTTAGTTTTTCTTAAGATTTTTCTTTTCTCTCACTCGTGCCCTTTTATTGTCTTTCATAAGGATTCTTTCCTTTCTTTTAAGCCTGCAAGGCTTCTCCTTGAAGCTTTAGAGCTGATGTTTGCAACTGCAGCATGCTTCCAAGCATATTGCCTATAATTATCACGCACTCAAAGGAAAATTAGAAGCAACATGTTTCTTCACCTAGTGTTTTGTCTGGAAAGAAAGCAATCTTTATCTTTTTAGTTACCATATTCTAAAAGTAATTGTAAAATTAAAGCAGTAGTGAGAGCAGATATTTTCTAGACTGCACTCCTGTTCTAAAGATACACCTATGTTTTTTGAAATCCATGCATTGCTTTGAACATGATTGAAATTCCCTTGAACTAATTTCTTCAGGGATTATAATTGCATTTTATGGCACTCTGTGTGGTAATTTTTGCTTGGAAACGGAATTAACGTCTTAAATATTAGCCCCATCCTTACTGTGAAGCTTTCAATAGGAAGGCACACTTACTTAGTAGGTAAAGCCTGAGAACTGTGGTAGCTAGGCCTTTTACCATAATTATTACGTTACTCGTTCTCTGCTGAGACACCAGAAATTACATTACTCCCAGACCAAAATAGCCTGATGAAAAAAAATGGTGAAGTCCTTTTAGTACCTCCTTTCCCCAGTCCTTGTGGCTACTTCGCATTCCTTGTTGAATGTCACTGAAACCATGCTTCTCTCACAAGGACTGGCTGCTCCACGTAGCAGCCAAAATAGAAAACCAACCTTTTAAAAATTGATAAAGAAACAGCCAGTCTTGGTCACATCCAGAATTCTGAGCTTGTTTTCATTTGTGGAAATATTCAAAAACGTTCTATCGAGAGATATAGGTTTGCAAGCTGATTTATCACATCAGGATTGTGGTGTTTTGTGAGTTTGTGTCAGCATGTAATTGGACATTACCAGCAGCATTTACAGTTAGTTGGTGCAGTTGATGCTCCAAATCACTGCTTGTAATCTGACACATCTCAAAGGACTTTCTAAGTCTCCTTTGGAGACAGCTGGCTAGGTTAGCTTGACCCGTTGAACTTTTTTATTTCTAAAAGGTTCTTGAAGGATTAGCAGCAGCTGTAGGCTAGTGTTATCCTTTAGACATTGTAGGACATGGGTGTCTCAGTATGTAACTTTGAATGTGGCTGCCCAGAATACACTGTCAAGTAGCAGGAGTCTTGAACTTTCAACTATTATAAACAGTCACTGATGATATATTCCTTCCCTTCTCTGTAGATCCAAAACTTTATTAATTATATCCTGCATTCACACAGTCTTTCTGAAAATGTTTGACTCCAATTTACCATCGGTTCCTAACACAGCAAGTCTCTTGTTCATTTCTTGACATAGTTAGATGTCTCCTTATGTTAGATGAGTTGACAGGTATGCTTCCCATTCAAAAGTGATAGATGGAAATACTGTGATATCAGCTGCTACTGATAGGAGTGCTACAGCAGGCGGTTTCTTATGGATAGCTCTAAACAGGCCGATTTAGTTCTCTTTAGGAGTACTGTGCTACTTACAGGCATATCACATTGTCACATTACATGACAGCCTTTCTATGTTTCATGTTGCTATATTGACAATTAAGCTGTGGTGATATTCTGCTAAAAATTTGCCAGATATTCCAAGCTTGATTTTTCACCTTTTACATACAGACTGTTGCTAATAGCTTGCCTTAAAGCCGTCATCAAAACAACAACAATCCATAAATCTACAATTTGTTAAGAAACAAATCATGATTTCAAGTCTATATACCTGCAACTCCTGTTACAGGCCACCGCAGTAGGACTAGTACAATGTATTTGAAATAGATGTCACAAGTAAACACTGATGCATTTACTTTTGTTACAGACTTGTTTTGAACTGTTTCATGCATCAGTCAGTGTTAGCTATCACCTTGCTTAGGAAGTGTTAAGTTCCTTTTATGAAGCCATTGCACACTTCACCACAACTCACACCAAAGATAAGAATGAATTCTTACTGACAGAAAATCAAGAAGGTGGCAATGCAGGGTGAGAGAACAAGCAGTAAGCCATAAACACCCAGAGAAACCACAAGTGGCATTACAGCAGAGGGAATGCCTGGTGTGCTGTGTAATGACTGGCAGGGAGTTTGAAGTTGTAATGAAGTGACCATCTCCTGTTGCTTGATTCCTTCTGTGTTCAGGGAAAGGGGATGTTGTGTTCCTTGCAGATAACCCTGATTGTTCCTCAATGTTAAGATGCATTCATCACTTTCACTTTCCACTGCAACCTATTCATGGAATCCCACACTCTAACCAGCTATGCAGATGAGAAGGGTTCACATCATCAAACACCTCAAATTGAAAGCTTGCTATACTGGGTAATGTGCACAAGCAAGAAAGACATACTTCACTGTTAAGTTTATCCTCCTGTCTACGAAAGTGCTTTGACCAAGTCATGCACTATGTTGTCATACAGCAGTTGAATCTATGCAGTTATTTGATGTGCAGAAAAAAAAAAAAAAAGAAAGAAAGAAAGAAAGATTTGTTTTCACTTTCTCCAGGCTGGTTCTAGTTTTGATTCCAAATTACCTCCTATGTAGAAGACATTTTTTGGGTCATTCAAATTGCTCAGTAAATGTAAAGTGTCTCAGAGGTAGTTTATTATCATCTTTCAACATACTTTTCATTGTTACAAGTTCAATTACAAGATACGTTTCCAAAGAGTTTCAACAGGAGGTATAATTAGGAATAATCTGTACCCTATTGCAGGTATGTTGCAGAGTGGTAGGACACTGGAGGAAGTGGTCAGCGACCTGTTACACCCCTTGGATGCACACAAGTCTGTGGGACCGGATGGGTTACACCCAAGGGTGCTGAAACAGTTGGCAGATGTGCTCGCCAAGCCACTTTCCATGATTTCCCTGAAGTCATGGCTGACTGGGGAGGTCCCATTGCACTGGAGGGTGGCAAATGTGACACCCATCTACAAGAGAGGCAGGAAGGAGGATCCAGAAAACTATAGACATGTCAGTCTGACTTCGGTGCCAGGGACGGTCATGGAGCAGGTCATCTTGAGTGCCATGGAAAGTCATATAATACACAACCAGGGGATCAGGCCCAGTCAGCAAGGGTTTATGAAAGGCAGGTCCTGCCTGACAAACCTGACCTCCTTCTATGACAAGATGACACGACTATTGGAAGAGAGGAAAAGCTGTGGATATTGCCTACCTGGATTTTTGAAAAGCATTTAACACAGCTCCCCATAGAATGCTCATAGAAAAACTGGCTGCCCATGGCCTGGGTGAGCGAACGGTCTGCTGGGTCAAGCACTGGCTGGATGGACGGTGCCAGAGAGTGGTGGTCAGTGGAGATAAATCCAGCTGGCGGCTGGTCACAAGTGGTGTTCCTCAGGGCTCGGTGTTGGGACCATTTCTGTTCAACATCTTTATTGATGATCTTGATAAGGACATAGAGTGTGTCATCAGTGAGTTGGCAGATGACACCAAGTTAAGCGGGAGTGTCGATCTGCATGAGGACAGGGAGGCTCTACAGAGAGACTTGGATAGATTGGATCAGTGGGACAACGTTAACGGGATGAGCTTCAACAAGACCAAGTGCCAGGTCCTGCACTTGGGCCACAACAACCCCCTGCATGGCTACAGGCTTGGGCAGGTGTGGCTGGAGCTGTCTGGGAGAGAAGGATCTGGGGGTTCTCATTGACAAGCACCTGAACATGAGCCAGCAGTGTGCCCGGGTGGCCAAGAAAGCCAACGGCATACTGGCTGGTATCAGAAATAGTGTGACCAGCAGAAGCAGGGAGGTGACAGTCCCCCTGTGCTCTGCACTGGTGAGGCCACACCTGGAGTGTTGTGTCCAGTTTTGGGCACCTCAATACGAGAGAGATCTTGAGGTGCTGGAGCGAGTGCAGAGGAGGGCAACGAAGCTGGTGAAGGGCCTGGAGAACAAATCCTGTGAGGAGCGATTGAAGGAGCTGGGACTGTTCAGTTTGAGGAGGAGAAGGCTGAGGGGAGACCTCATCACTCTCTACAACTACCTGAAAGGACATTGTAGAGAGGTTGGTGCTGGTCTCTTCTCACAGGTGATTAGTGACAGAACAAGAGGGAATGGCGTTAAACTGCAACAGGGGAGGTTCAGACTGGACATTAGGAAAAAATTGTTCACAGAAAGAGTGATCAGGCAGTGGAATAGGCTGCCCAGGGAGGTGGTGGAGTCACCATCCCTGGATGTGTTTAAGTGTCATTTAGATGAGCTGTTGGGGGATATGGTGTAGGGGAGAACTTTGTATAGTCGGGCTGATGGTTGGACTCAGTGATCCCAAGGGTCTTTTCCAACCTGAATGATTCTGTGATTCTGTGATTCTGTGACACTTGTTTGTTGAAAAATGTCAAGATGTAATTAAGCTGTACATCTTGATGCTTGCAGCACTCCCTTAGGATATAACAGACGTCTGAATTCCTCAGGTTGGGAGGATCTGTCCCAGGCTTCCCAGATCCTGAGGTCACAGGAACTGTAATGTGTGTATTCATTCAATGGTGGTTTTAACAGGACAGGCTCTGTGCACTAAAGGAGAAGGAATACTGACCAGTGCACTGATATATCCCAAAGTGTGTGTGCTTTTTAACATTTAAGTGGAATATTGGAAACACCACAGGTTTAAGAGATGCCAGGAAAGCAATTTTTCTTCTTATGTTTCATCAAGTTTGGTTTTTTTTCTGACCCTGTTTGGAAACTGGTTGTGGAGGGTTATGGAAACAAAAACTAATGTGCAGGCAAAGGGAAATGCTTCATATGTTTTAGAGGTCAAAGAAAGTTTTGCTTCACTTTTTGAGTAATAGTTTGACATGGTTCGTAATTTATTCAAATTATAGCATGTCTTCCACTGCAGGTATTACTGGAATGACCCTTGAGTTTGGTGTATTTTAATTATCTCTCTTCCTCTGAAGTAGGACTAGTTATATAAATTGTTCCATTTACTCCCTATGAAAATGTGGCTATTTTCTCCAGCTTTTATCAGTATGGGGCAACACTTCTGCTCTGGTATAATGCTTTAAATTACCAGATCTATTTTGCATTGATTGGCCACTAAATAAACCTAGACAAAAGCCATCTGTACTAGAGCTGGACAATTCAGGACCATTAATCAAAGTGTGTTTTTGTTACCTTTTACTGCCTAACCCTACTATTAACTTGTCACAGCTGGGTTGCTTTTATGTTTTCACACACTGTGATGGATTAAACTAGTTAGCTGGCTAGATAGATTGTATGCATTAACACTTAACAGATTTGCTCAAGCACTCAGCAAAGCTTGCCTTATATAAAGCTTCAAAGGATCTGATTTGCTAAGTTTTATTCTGTGTTGATTCTTTTCTCAGGCCATGGCTAAATAATGGAAATAAAGCACTTTTGAACTGAAACACCTGATTGTATATCTCAGGAGGTTTTTACTGAAGACTAATGGACAGTATCACAGAATCACAGAATCATTCAGGTTGGAAAAGACCCTTGGGATCATCAAGTCTGACTATCAGCCCAACTCTACAGAGTTCTCCCCTACACCATATCCCCCAACAGCTTATCTAAAAGACCCTTAAACACATCCAGGGATGGAGACTCCACCACCTCCCTGGGCAGCCTATTCCACTGTCTTGTTTTGTGCAGAAATCACTCTATAACTTTTGGAGTTATAAAGTGAGTATGTTTATTCAGCGCTGGGTGCATGGGGATAGCTCCATCACAAGCATATGCATCGTTTGCAGCTCCCGTCCGGCTTTATATGTTACAAAATAGCGCATATTCATAAAACGCCTATACATATACATAGTCTACCCCCGCCTCCCCTCGCTTCTCATGGTAATCAGGTCTCCTCCTCTTGCGCCTACGCGATGAACTCTTCAAGCTCCAGGCTGGGGTCGCAACTTCCTGAGGAGGGGTTGTAAAGATGAAGTACCTCTTCTTCCTCGCTGATGAACTTTTCACCCTGTCGCTCTGCGCAGCTGCAGTTGTTCTCTGGCTTTTGTCCAGATTGCCAGGCCAGTTCATGCTGGTGTTTGGGTAGTCTGTTGCTTCATGGACTAGGGGGGACTTCTCTTTGGGCTGGGAGATATTCGCCTAGCAACATTATCAGCACCTGGTATGTCTTTTTTGAACAGTCCTATACGCCTCCCCTTGTTTTTGCGCAGGCCTTGCACCATCAATATTGTTTAGACTCCCCGTCTCAGTCTGACAACTCTTTCTGTGAACAATTTTTTCCTAATGTCCAGTCTGAACCTCCCCTGTTGCAGTTTAACGCCATTCCCTCTTGTTCTGTCACTAATCACCTGTGAGAAGAGACCAGCACCAACCTCTCTACAATGTCCTTTCAGGTAGTTGTAGAGAGTGATGAGGTCTCCCCCCAGCCTTCTCCTCCTCAAACTGAACAGTCCCAGCTCCTTCAATCGCTCCTCACAGGATTTGTTCTCCAGGCCCTTCACCAGCTTCGTTGCCCTACTCTGCACTCGCTCCAGCACCTCGAGATCTCTCTCGTATTGAGGTGCCCAAAACTGGACACAACACTCCAGGTGTGGCCTCACCAGTGCAGAGCACAGGGGGACTGTCACCTCCCTGCTTCTGCTGGTCACACTATTTCTGATACCAGCCAGTATGCCGTTGGCTTTCTTGGCCACCCGGGCACACTGCTGGCTCATGTTCAGGTGCTTGTCAATGAGAACCCCCAGATCCTTCTCTCCCAGACAGCTCCAGCCACACCTGCCCAAGCCTGTAGCCATGCAGGGGGTTGTTGTGGCCCAAGTGCAGGACCTCGCACTTGGCCTTGTTGAAGCTCATCCCATTAACGTTGTCCCACTGATCCAATCTATCCAAGTCTCTCTGTAGAGCCTCCCTGTCCTCATGCAGATCGACACTCCCGCTTAACTTGGTGTCATCTGCCAACTCACTGATGACACACTCTATGTCCTTATCAAGATCATCAATAAAGATATTGAACAGAAATGGTCCCAACACCGAGCCCTGAGGAACACCACTTGTGACCGGCCGCCAGCTGGATTTATCTCCACTGACCACCACTCTCTGGCACCGTCCATCCAGCCAGTGCTTGACCCAGCAGACCGTTCGCTCACCCAGGCCATAGGCAGCCAGTTTTTCTATGAGCATTCTATGGGGAGCTGTGTTAAATGCTTTTCAAAAATCCAGGTAGGCAATATCCACAGCTTTTCCTCTCTTCCAATAGTCGTGTCATCTTGTCATAGAAGGAGGTCAGGTTTGTCAGGCAGGACCTGCCTTTCATAACCCCATGCTGACTGGGCCTGATCCCCTGGTTGTGTATTATATGACTTTCCATGGCACTCAAGATGACCTGCTCCATGACCGTCCCTGGCACCGAAGTCAGACTGACATGTCTATAGTTTTCTGGATCCTCCTTCCTGCCTCTCTTGTAGATGGGTGTCACATTTGCCACCCTCCAGTCCAGTGGGACCTCCCCAGTCAGCCATGACTTCAGGGAAATCATGGAAAGTGGCTTGGCGAGCACATCTGCCAACTGTTTCAGCACCCTTGGGTGTAACCCATCCGGTCCCACAGACTTGTGTGCATCCAAGGGGTTATCACTGAGCTTCTGCTCTTTTCCACTTGCCACATTTTTATTTCAACAGAATTTCTTATAAATTCCTGAAGCAATCTAATTCAATTTTAGGTCAATTTGCTGCTTTTCATTCTCTAGGAGGTTGGTGGCATTTTCCCTTTCAGGTGATTAATTGTTCTACCTTCGTTTCAACTGTTTAATTGACCAGCATCCCATAGATTCACCAATATGGAAGCTTTTTTTTGGTGAAGTCATGAAAGTCTAAAATTTATGATCCTAGGATCTTTACAGATCACAACCATGGAATATGCCACTCAGTAACTAATCACAAGAGCACCTCTAGCTGTCCATATTCTACCTCAGCTATATCTGGTTTGATTTAAATATTTGTTTTGCACTGATGGTTATGTACTGATGCTTTCTCTGCTTGACAATACTTCCTGTACTTTGGTATGTCTGTGTCAGTAATTCCATGTTTTCAAGTCTGACATCCAAGTGCCTTTCTGAGAGATGCCCCCACTGTCCCCATCTTTCTCAGGAATTATGGGATATTAAGGCTTTCCCACCAGACTTCATGGTGCCTAATATGAAAGCTACAAGCATCCTCCCATTGGACAACAGTGACTAGGTACATGGGTTAAGCTTCACTGCTTGTCAATGTTGGTGGTAGCAAGTGTTTGCAATGTTGTACATATGGTACTTCTGGAAATATAATGCTTCTTTTAGATCAGATGGCCTGATGGAGGCATCCTATGGTATTGAGATTTAACAACTGGTTCAAAAGGGTAGGTAGACAGGCCTGCTAATTAGCAACATGTCAAATGAAATACTAAAATATGATTTCACCTGAACAATGAAAAGACAATACTTACAAAGGTGGCTATGCAGTACAGGGTGCTAAGATGATTAGCTCTGCGTATTTATTTCTGAAAAGTGACACCATCACAACTCATTGTTTTTTGTTGTATTCCATATACTTTTAAGGCAGCTCCTCCTGCATTGTGATTTACGTGCAGCTTCTTTAGGTTGTTAAATAGCTGTTTGTCAGAAACCAGACATTTGAATGACTGGCCCTGGGACTCCTAGTACAGTCTCATTCCTGGGCTTTCCAACCTCTGCCAGCCTGTGCTCTCAGGGGTCCCTGCTGTGTCTCTGACAGGTCATTGCTATAGACAGGCTTAGGCTCAGGTTACTGGGACTTTACACAGTTGGGCTTAAAAATGTCTATGGATGTGCTTATTTATACACGCACGCATAATATTTTGTAACTTCTTGATGTGAAAAGAAATCCAGTCACAACTGTGTTGTTGAAATGGGCTATAGCTTCATTCCTACCAGGTTATAACAATCCTCTGTAATTCCTGAACTGTATTTGCTGTTGCTTTCCAGGATGAGTAGGTGGAGTACTCTGAGAACAATTACATAACGAGTTCTCATCATAAATCCCAGACTGAACAATAGTTATTTCATATTTGTGATCAAGGAAGGCCAAGAAGGTCTCCTGAATAGGTGGAACTATTTAAAGCACATATGGGAAGAGAGGATTGTCCCTCAGGTAGTGTGAATGATACCAGGTGGATGAAAGAGGCAGTAATAAAATACACACACAGAGAGTAAAAAGCATCTGTTAAAGCAAGCCCTTATTTAATTGCTGTAGAAGAGATTATGGATATCATGGAAGTGATGAGTTTTAAAGTTGGACAAATACAGTAGTACTTCATGTGCTGAGAGAGCAACATAAGTATGAGAAGTTTGGCTTTGTTTTGTTTTCATTTTCCTCTTAGTACTTAAAAAAACAAAAAACCCAACCAAAAAAACCCAACAACAAATACTCAAAAAATCAGACTTTTTAGAAATGAAGAGAAAAAGAAATCATTTTTTTTTCCCAGTCCTTTTCTCATAAGTGAGAACTACGTAGAAGGAAAAGTTTAAATCCTAGATTCTTCTTTGCACTGTTTATTCTTTTCAAAGACATAATGTGATGTGATAGCCACCCTTCATCTTTTGAGAAGTTGTTTGGTCTTGTCACTTTGGAAGTAGCTGGGATCTTCAGTCAGTTATTCCCTTACCGGGATAGGGACTAGAAAATGGATGAGGAAATGCTCTCCTATGCAGCCACTTTTCTTCTGATCCTTGTAGTAGAACTACTGTTGAAGGTATAAGTGTGGAATTGAGCACTCTTAGGCTAGCAGTAACATCATCCTCTGGGAGCAAGAAAGAAGCAGAGAAGAAATTTGTTTCTAGCAGGATTCTCATAATGTCTTTGGGAGACTGTAGCTCTAATGTTGTGCTGCTACATGCTGTATGTCTGCCCTTGTTGATACAAGAAGTCCTGGTTTGCTGTGTATGTGCATAAATTTCACAATATTCCTCTTTAAAATTCTCGTATCATTTTTACAAACAGGTATGTGAATGAAAATAGGTATCTAGTAACAGTGTCTGGAGCAAGTGGTGTTGACAGCAAACACAGTGGAAACTCTATGTGAACAGAAACAACCATTCCTGTCCAGCGCCAACCTCAAAAATCACTAGTCTCAGATTGTCTTTAGAAAAGTGTATAACTACTCTGACAAATTTTCTGATGATTTTGTGATGTGGATTAATGTCCACTAGAGGTTAGGGTGAGATCATTGAACCTGTGTTCACTATTTCCCTAAGCCAAAAATTCTAGCTTACTGTGACTGAACTGAAAGGTCTGGGTGGCAATGCTTTAACCCACTTCACTGCCAATATCCCAGATACTATTGCTTTCTCCTGAGGTCTGTAATACTGTCACAATGACATCTCTTTGGTGATGCAGGGAGAATGAGAGCACAAAAGTAGCAAATCATTAACCAGTTGAGCAGTTATTCTGTGAATGAAAAAAAAAAAAGCACTCTTTCTGAAAGCACTAGCCTCAAAAAAAGTGCTAAAATTTCACCAACTGAATCTTTTCACAGGGACCACAAAGAGAACATGAATATGTTTCCTCCCACATGAATGGTCTAGCTCCTGAGATCTTCACTGACTTCTGTGGCTTATAAGTGGGTTTATGAGAAAATGTTCTTTCCAGAGATCACATGACTGGGTCTATTCCTCTAACTTATTATTCATTACCTCTTAAGATTCCTCAGCATTTTCATCCCAGAAAATAGCAAGCAGAGCAGCACATCCAGTTATGTTGCACCAACAGGATGTCAAATAAATGAAAACTAATGGTTTGAGTAGTTCTTCAGGGGATAAAGAGTTCAGTTACTAAGCTACCCACCAGAAACTGTGATTTAGTCAGCTGGGATGATTTAATTTCTTTTTCTTCTGTAGGTTAACCACATAAATCTCTGTTTTACTGCTAGAGAGAGATATCAGAGAAATTTGGGATTGCTTTTGGCATGACCAGAATTTGTAGACTGCCATGCTGACAAGTGCTTGGGTAAAGGAAGAAGCAATAACATTAGCTGTGTCCTTATTTGCTCAGATTTGTGAGCACGTGTGTATTTTTAGCTTGCCATACAAAAAGGTGGGTGACCTACTTGGTTATATTCATGAATGTACAGTTACAAATACAGCATGCCTCTTGCATGCTCTTTCCCTCTGAATTTCTGTTTGAATTCTTTACTTCAGGGCTCAGGTCACTTAAAACATTAATTAAAATAGACTGGGTGACTTATGAAGGAAGAGAAGTGAAAATTCAAATGGTTTTACCCTCTATGTGTAGAAAAGAGAATTCTGCTAACACAAATATGGAGCATGGGAATTGCACTTATCTTCCCTTAAACAACCTAAGTGCATCAGCTTCACTTTTACTAAGCATTGATAATGCAGATGGGTGAAATATCTATGCTGTTATTCCCTCACCCACAGTTGTGGAGTGTTGCTTAGGGTGGATCGAAACTTGTTCATGTTTGTCTGGAAAATACAGACCGAAGTGTTTTGTAGATATTTACATCCTCTTTACAGAACCTTATGTAAAGTAAATTGTGAAAGGGATTTATAACATGATAATTATTCATAGCCAGTTTTCTACTGTACAGTCTTAGTTTGTACAAACTAGTTTTCAAAGTGGATATGAAGAGCTACTTTGTGACTTCAGAGTCCAGGCTCTTGCATGTTAAATTCTCAGGCTCCCAGGTTAACATTACCATTAGCAGTGATGGGTGTATAGAGCTTCAGCAGTGCCAGGAGCCAGGAGCATCAGCAGCTACAGGTGCTTTCCATTTTACAGCATTAGCCTACATCTCACACAAGCAGTTCGGTGTCCAGTCCTGAATTAATATACTTGAAAACACTACCTATAGCCTTTGACTGTTAATTGGAAGCCGTACATGTTGTCATTCTTTAAAAGTGCTTCAGTGTTCTGTGATGGGTTGACCTTGACTGGACACCAGGTGCCCACCAAGCTTCTCTATCACTGTCCCTCCTCAAATGGACAGGCAGAGAAAACATGACAAAAGGTCTGTGGGTTGAGATAAGGACAGAGGAATCACTCGACAATTACCATCATGGGCAAAACAGACTTGACTTGGAGAAATTAATTTAATTTATTGCCAATCAAAAGTCATAGTAGGAAAATGAGAACTGAAAATAAATCTTAAAACACATTTCCCCACACCTCCCTTCTTCATGGGCTCAACTTCACTCCCAAATTCTCTACCTCCTCCCCCTGAGTGGTAGGGGAATGGGGAATGGGGGTTGTGGTCAGCTCATTATGTGCTATTTCTTCTCCTCTCTCCTCATGCTAGTTCCGCTCTCCAGCATGGGGTCCCTCCCACAGGAGACAGTCCTCCACAAACTTCTCCAACGTGAATCCTTCCCACAGTCTGCAGATCTTCACGAACTGCTCCAGTGTGGGTTCCCTCCATGGGCTGCAGTCCTTCAGGAACCTGCTCCAGTGCGGGTGCCCCACGGGATCACAAGTCCTGTCAGAAAACCTGCTCCAGTGTGGGCTTCTCTATCCATAGGTCCACAGGTCCTGAGAGGAGCCTGCTCCAGCATGGGCTTCTGGCCTCCTTTGGGCCCATCTACCTGCTCTGGAGTGTGGTTCTCCATGGGTTGTAGTGGAGTCTCTGCTCCAGCACCTGGAGCACCTCCTGCCCCTTCTTCTTCACTGACCTTGGTGTCTGCAATGTTGTTTCTCTCACATATTCTCACTCCTATCTCTGTCTGCAGTTGATGTTGCAAAGCAAGTTTTCCCCCTTCTTAAATATGTTAACACAGAGTCACTACCACTCTCACTGATGGGGTCGGTCTTGGACAGTGGTGTGTCTGTCTTGAAGATGGCTGGAACTGGCTCTGTCTGACATGAGGGAAGCATCTGACGTTTCCTCACAGAAGCCACCCCTGTAGCCCTCCTACCACCAAAACCTTGCCACATAAACCCAATATATCCACTAATCTTTCTGAAAACATGAAGAAAAACTGTCCCTCTGTCATATATTCACTTTTTCAGATCAATAGGATTGAGACCGCTGAGGAATCATGACATTCAAGCGAGAGCTATGCATATTTTTCCTCACCTTGTTACAAAAGCTTTGCCTATGGTCAGTTTGCAAACAGTTTCAGGAAAACTCAGGAGGCATATGACATCATGAATTTTATGGTTTCAGAACCAGATATTCTTCTCTCCTGTCTTCTCAGCAGGGATACTTGGTAGGATTGTAGTTTATAAGAGGATGAAAGAAAGGAGGTATTATTTCCACCTGTTATTATTTGAACAATAGGTTCACATTTCTGTAATATAGTGTGTCTTAGCGTGTTTGTGGCATTCTGAACTGCATTTATGGCACTTTAAAACTACAGATTAATTTGTAATAGATGTCCTTAGACCAGAAAATATAGAGAAGACTTAAAAAATGCATACAAATTCGAAACACATATCGAATTTCAGCCATATTTTCTACCTACTTCTATGAAAATTACAAGTATTTGAGAGCAGGATCTTGAAATGGAAGTGGCACTTCAGCTATATTGTGCTGTAACTCGCATGGCACTTCAGTAGTATTATGGATTTTTACAAGGCAATTCTTCCTAAAATTTATCTTCCTTGTTTTCAATCAGTCTTATAGAAGCTGAAGCACTGGTTTAACTATTCTTTCCATGACTGTCTCTTCCAATAGCTCACATTCATAGCACAGGGGAAAATTTCATATATACTAGAGCAGCAGACATGTTTAGTTCTATTATAGTTCTGACTTTTTTTAGGTATTTATTAGCCCTTGAACTACACCATATTTTGAAGGAATTTTGGTGATTAAAGGTTCTAGAGGGGAATAGTTAATGCAGATATTTTGTCTCCCTTATTATATTTGTCTTTTCACTAACAGTGTATTGACCTTCAATGGAAAGTATCTTGAGGCTTGCTTAAAGTATGGGCACTCCTTATTAAATGCATTGTGTTATTTCTCCCATTGTTAAGTGTTAATGAGGAGGATAGCTGAGATATTTAAAACAACATAGAGGCTATGTTGGAATGACTATTTATTTTTTAAGAAATGGTTTAATAAAATCCAAGATACAGTGGAAGACCAAGAAGTTTAAGTTACTGCTAACTGTGGGGGACTTTCTGTTGTCATTGTTCTAAAGAGAAGCCGAAATTTAAACACCATGATTAAGAAAAACAGATCTTTATTACTTGCCAGAAAAGATCTTGTATGTTGGATTTCAAAGGCTTTTGTGTACCTAGTGTTCTTTAAAAGCAGACGAACAACAGATGTCACTGTACTGGGTAGCCTTTTCTCTTTTGTCTGTGGTGAAATGTACTGCTTGAGATCATGGACGTTTTATTTTGGCTCTTCCTGAGACAGTAATGATTACTGACTGATCACTCAGTCCTGATTAAGTCCCTATTACCAGGCATTCTGGCACTGCTCAAGAGATCTCTAAATCAAGAGTTGTATGTCTTCATAAAGCAAATGTTGGAACTGAAGCAGAAATTATGAAGTTGATGCAGGAATTGCTGGATGACATTCATAGTTTCTACTATGCAGGAGGTCAGATGTTCATAATTCTTTGAAGTCTATGAGTTTCTCCTCTCTTAGGTGACACACCACTCCTCCCATGTTATTAAAGACTATATTCTAATGCTTCTCTGTGATATTTCTTGGTATGCTCAAATGAATAAGTAATGTCAGATTAGCTTGTTTGCCACAGTGTTTAGAGATGTTTTTTGTGTATGTGCAGTTTCTTTCCAGAGAAGGAAATAAATATCTAAAGGGAGACAGAAAGGCTCAGCAAACTCTTTTTGGGCTTTTACTTCAAAATAAAATTGTTTTCATTTTCTTCTGTCCTCACCAGAGAACACTTGGGAAATCCTTCACTTTGCCCCAGAGTGCCCTGATGTTAAAAGACATGGGATTAATTAAATGCAAGATGTGTTTGAATAATGAACTGATATCCTAGAACCTCCAGACATGGAGGTCCAGGTTCTGAACTTTCTGATCCATTAATCCATCTTTTACATTGCCACCCTCAATAACTCATTGATGGTACTACCGAAAGGTGTTTTATCTTTAAACATCCATTAAGTATGAATGAGAAGTGGAATCTCACATCAAGATACTGATTCTGAGTAGACAAATATTCACTCATTGTTTCCCCCAACAGCGATATCTGTCAATATGTACTTTTATGCCATGATACAAAACCATGACTAACAAATGCTAATGCCATAGCTGATATTGCAAAGGACATTATGTTTATTATATACCTAGTACCTTTGCACATGTGACTATTTTAGTGTTGCTGAGATCTTTTTCACACAGCTTTTAAATACCATTTTAATAGAGAAAAAACTGTGTAGCTAAGATTTCTTTTCATATCTGCGTAGTCTCAAGCATGGCAATATGACAACTTAATGTTATGTTTGTATGTACTGTCTGCAAATTTTCTTCTCTCCTATGGAATGTGATTCTGAGCATTTATATGTGATTATTTTTCAGTACATATGATACAAATTTTTCTCTTTACTAATTTTGGTTCCCCATGCCACTTTTGTGTATTACAAATTTTGTAACTGGAAAATCTCCATACATCTCAATAAACAGGTGAAGCAACTGCCAAAGCAAACTACATGCGTATCCTGAAAACTGTGGAATGTAAATGTTTTTCAGCAGAAAACATGTTTGGTAAAAGAATCAGTCAAACATTTACCTTTTTGAGATGACACCAAGGATGGAGTTAGAACATAGATTTTCTTTGCTTTATTTATAATTTTTGCTACTATTATAGCTTCAGATTTTGTCTAAGGAAATCCTATTCAAGAGTAAAAGACTGTGGTGGTGGAATTCCTCCCCCTCTCCTGTGCCGTTCAGTGATTAACGTGATTCTAACCCCATCTTGGGCCACATACCAGCCTGAGGAAATAAGCAGTGATAACAATAGACCAGAGCATCAAGCAGCTTGGCTCCTGCTCTCCCTATCAGCTGAGACCAAAACCAGAACTGTACATCCATCAAGTTCTTGTACAACTGGTGGAAGATGTCAGAGTACCTCATTGTTCGAGCTGGACCAGAGTGAATATTACCTGATGAAATTCAGTTATCTTGGACTCTGTAAATAGTGGCTCCAAGTGAGACCCTTTGAGCATTCCTGGATTGCAGCCAGCCTATGATTAGCATCTTCCATGGGCTGGCACACCTCTTAGGTGTTAACTCCTCAAGGTATTGTCCACCAATAGAGTTGATGGGAGGCCAGGGCGAAGTTGACCTGCTCGAGTCTCAATTATTGTTAGCTGAGAAAAGCCAATGCATGTTGAGTACTGTCAACTTGAGAAAAGGGAAATTTTAACTTTGAGCTAGCTTCTCTTTCACCCACTTTCTGCTTACTGATGTGTTTGAGTATACACAGCTATTTTCATGAGTGTGGGTACATGCTGACTCCACTGAATTCAAATACTTCTGTCTGTCCGTGTGTTTGTACACCTTGTGTTTGTGACTGTGCACGTATATATGTATTGATTTAAGGTATCACATAGTAACTTGGTGGGAATCTTGTAATCTTTGAGTCTGTAGTTAAGTCATTATTTTAATTATAAAATATTTTACTGAATTATTCTGTAAACCTTTAAACTGGTTAATGATTAAGTGCTGCCAGACAATAATAAAGCTTGGTTTACTGCTAAATCATTAACATGTTAATACTTTCATCCGTGACAAACACTAAAACAATAATGTGTTTCACCCTTAAAAGTCAGAGTTGAACAGAAACATATATTTTTCAGTCCTTTTGGAGAACAGTATCCATGTATTTTTGCAAAACCTAGTGTTTGTTTAAAAGAAAACCCTGAGTTCCATTTATTTGTTTGCTTGCTTGTTTGTTCTGCTGTTTGTGTGTGAGTATTTCAGTAGTTTTTGCTGCCTAGTGAAAAATCACCTGGTGACTCCTGTGAAGTTACAATCTCCATCTCCTTTATTCCTAAATCCCTCCTTTTAAAAAGCACATTTGGCTTATAGAGAGCATGGTCATGTGCTGCAATGTATTTGTTTCTGATCAGGCCATTTTTTTCACTAAGATTTCTTTTGTCTCCAAAACCCCAAACTAAGAAAAACCCTAAAATTTCCAGCCTTAAAAGGGCTGTAGAACTACAAATATAGTATGACATACAGACATTTGGATTCCTCACTCAGGCCTAGAAAAGTCTCTTTCTTTTTTTTTTTTTTTTTTTTTTTTTTTTTTTTTTTTTGATCTTCAGTTTCCTGAAGATTAGCTGTTGAAGTGGCATTTGTTATGTAATTTCTGCAAGCAGCTATTGGAGAAGCAGTCCATTAACTCACTTCAGATGACTTTGTGGATCATCACTAGCCATGGGTAAATAAATCATAAGCAGAGGCCAGAGATGACAGAGTTCCTGTCTCATACACCTTACAGTCTGCACCTGTTTTCTGAGTCTGAAACCGGCCATGAAACCCCTTGCTACCTTTTCCAAAGTCCACGTAAAGCCTGCCAAGCAATGAGAAATTAAGAGAGTGATTCAGGGTTAGATCATAACTTGCCTCTGGTCCAGTGCTAAATATGTTGACAAGACTCTGAAGTGCAGAAGACTTGTCTGCAAATTAATCTGTGACTAGTCTGTAGTGCTGTAGAATCTTTTCTCTAATTTAGAAATCAAGTGTACAGTCAGCAATGACTATTTACTGGCTAGATAACTAGTGTGAGCCGTGAGTATATTATTGCCTAGATATGGCTTTTTCAGAGGGGGACTCATGAGATCATCTTCTTTTCTGTATTTATTATTATTAATGTTTATTATTAATGTTTCTCCTTCACCAGACAGCTTGTTCAATAATATAATTACAGTATTACTAGACAAGTCTCTAGCATAATTTGTTGCCGTGTCTGAAACATGTAATGCCTTGAAGACTAGCAGAAAACACAGGTAAAAAGTGTCAATGACAGCTTTTGCGCTTTTTTTTTTTTTTTTAGTGAGAAATTTCACAAAACAACTGTTCAGTTGATGCCTTCTTGTCATTCTTAATGTAAAGATACAACTACTGATTACCTGTTACTTAGAAAATGAAAACTGTCTCTGGTTGGTGTGCCTCTGCTCTTGCAGCTATCTCACTTTTAATTTCTCTTGTGACAGCAGGCCATGTAGAAGGAGAGTGTGAAAGCCCTTTTTCTGATGGATATTTTGACTTTTTTAGAAAAGAGGAGCACCAGTTATTTACAATGTTTTGTTAATCGGGGCATAGTTTAAATCCAATAAATCCTGGATCAACACTGTTTAGTTTTTTTAGGAACTCCTTAAAAGATGCAACATTGGGAAGATAGGTGCTTATTGTCAATCTATGCTTTAAAAGGCTTTCCTGATATGTGGTATTTTCAGAGAGGTTTTGGTGCTTTGTTCTTCTGCAAATTGTGGGCACTCAGGAAAACTCAGGGTTGATAAAATAATGTATTGCAATGGATAGCTCCTCGGGGCAGGATTTGGCAGTTGAAATGAAGGATGGTAGGAAGAATCTCTTAAGTTTGTAATACTACCTCAGCGTAAGCTTGGTATTTTTTTTTATATTTGATCCTGTCAGTAAAGCCTTTGTTCTTTGCCATCAACACTCTTGTCTGAACTAGCTTTTGTTACCTGCCATCTGTTTGGATCCAGAGTCCTGGCTTGGACCCAACTTTTTTACTTTGAATATGCAGAGGCTGCTTGTTTAACAAATACACATCTCTACAGTACAATAGTAAAAAAATATATATACTAGCCTTGTCACATGAAATATTTGCTCAGAAATGTATATCACAGCAAAAAATTCTCCCAACATATCCCCTTATTTCAAGCAAGTATAGATTTTTAGATAATTTCTCCTTCTCTGTATCTTCTCTGAGAATATAGAAGCAATGTCTATGCAGTTCCAGTTACATTTTAGATTAGACGGAATTATTTTTTCAGTCTCCAGTGTTTGCAGATACATCCAGTACTCAACACTGACGATGTCAATTTGAGGATGATGGAGGACTGGAAGCAGTTTCTGCCACTCTAATCTGAGAAGTGCAATAAACTTCATATTCTGTATTCTGACGCTGTCTATTGGATCTAAAATCAAAGAATGGGGGAAAAAGTCTCAACCTTGGTAAATGTCAGCTGAAGTTGCTAAAGCTTTCTATATATCAGGTTATGCCTTTACCCTGGGAGATCTTTCAATTTTACCATCTTGGATTTACAGAAAAGAAAAATCACCATCATTATGGGGATAAATCAATGACAATGAAAGAGTTAAATTTTTAGAAAATTTAATTTGATTTCTGACCTTTTTTCTTAGAAGTCAGAGAAATTTTAAGCTAACAAACAGGCGTACTGTATTCTCTGGAAGAGAGTTGACAGGAGCATCAAATTGGAAATGTTCTAACTGTTTTAGAAATAAAAAATAAATGCTTCAAGTCCATGCGTGAACCCACCCTCCACCATGAATGGATGTCAATAAAGCTTTTTCCTTTTTCACTAGGAAAACTAGTAATGGTTAATTAAGGGGCATGGGAGCTTGTTTCATCCTCCGTCTGTTTGAGAGAGGAGGCTTGTTTATTCCGAAACTGCTGTAGGATATCCTTAAGGTTAATATTGGTTATTTACTGCAAGAAGTCTTAAATAAAGACTGATAACATGCCTTCAGAAATCACTATTTAATAGTGAAGCTGAAGGCACTACATGAAAAACATAAACATTAGAATTTTAACCACACTAACAACAAACACTGCTATTTTTAAAAGAATAAAAATATGTCATTGTGTTTTCTTGTCTACTTGTAAACTACTTCATGTTTTCAATACAGTGTCAGGTGGATGCATAACACTGTGTTAGACTCAAGGATTGAAGATATGGATGGATATCAAAAAAACAGATCTATTTGTTAATAGCTGTAGTCCATGTGTTTTTGATATTTGACAGACCAATAGGCCTTTGGAAAGCAAAGTACTTACGCAATGTGGTCCAGAGTTTGTAGAATCATTATTTTTTTCTGTGGGAGGAAAACAGGGAGTGGTTTGGTGAGATGAAAATAACTACAGGATTTTGAAGTGTATTTCTCTGTTTTAAACAAATTTCCCAAAGGAAAAAAAAAAAAAAAAGAGTATTGACTAATAGATCTGTGTCTCACTGACAGTTACCAGGATCTTTCCATTTGGTTTGCACAGCTATTAACTGTAATAACAGTGTAGCTCTTGATTGTCCAGTCATTATGTTGTATTTTGTTTTAGTAACTCAAAACCAAATTGGGTTATATGCAGTTAAGTCTTGGCCACTGGTCCATGGCTGCTCCTGTAGCAGAATAGTGCATGTGTTTTAGCAGTATTTTTAAGCGTTATCCTAATTTTTACTGTTTTTTGAAACTCAGCAATGCTTTTGTTACAACATCCCAGAAAAAAAGCTATTGACTAGGACAGGGTGCATGAAAGAATTTTAGAAATGAAAAAATTCAGAAAAGTTGTACCACATAATAATAATAATAATAATAATATTTAATAATAATATTATTATTATAATTAATAATGATAATGATAATAATAATAATAATAATCATCATCATCATCATCATCCATTAAGTAAAAGAAAGCTTAAACTTATGACTCAATTAGCTGAGGTGTTGAATATTTGCCTTTTGCAAGAAAAAAAGGGCTGGTCAAACTGTAAATATAAAAGGTTACCCAGGAAACTAATGTTTATAAGCATAAATAATTATCCAGCTACAGCTATGTGGAGAATTTATCATTAAATAAAGGAAGAAGAAGAGGTGCTCATGCAAGCAATCTCCTTTTAAAAGATGGGGCATTGAAGCACACTCAAATAGAATCTGCCATTGATTTTGATATTATACTTAAATATAAAAAATATTAATGTTAAGTAAGTCTCTGTCTTAAAGGAAAGACCAATAGAAGAATTCCGTACATTCAAGGTGTTAAGAAAATTAATTACCAACGTTTACTCTATGGCATGTTTTTACTCAAAACATGATTGGTTGGAAAACTGGAAGAAAAATAATTGTTAAGCATTTAACTTCAAAAAAGTCAATCAATATTTATATTCTAAGGTGAGCAGCAGTACAAGTACTAAATTTATCACAACAGAGATAATAGCTGAATTACACTTGGTAACAAATATTTTATAGAGAACAACTCTCAATAGAAAAGATTTGGGAGCTTTAAGGTGGCTAATTAAATGAGATCAATATAATACTTTTTCCATATACACTGTAAATAAAGAATTTGATTGTGATTTAAGCATTTGATACTTAACATGATGCTTATTTTCAAATATTTATTTCAAAAATAATTGTTAATAATCTGAAATTTTTCCAGAGGCTTCGATTTGGCCTGCATACCTCAGATTTCACTGAACGCTAAAAAAAGTGTTTGGTATCTATGCTAGAGATACCTGATGCAGAAATTTAAAGCTAAGTAAGAATGTGTACTCCTAAAACCACCAAAGGCAGCTGAGCATGCTGGGGTTGGCTGGTGTTGCTGCACACAGCTTAGAGGCAGCCTCAGGTACCAGAGCTCAGGTATGCAGAGCCTGGCACACATGTGTTTGATTGTGATGCAGTAACGTGCACAGATATAAATGAAAGGTTATCATTACACATCTAGCAGAGGAGACAGATTTTTAGAAGCTGCTTCTTTTTCTCATACTCTGTTGTGATGTGAGAAAGGAAGGAAAAACATGAACTATAGAAACAAATCACAAATAAATTAAAATTTTAGAGAGGAAAGAACTGAAGGAGCCAGGGTGCTTACAAAGATATTGGGGCAAAAAGATTTACAAGCGCCACAAAGTCATGCAGTGGATCAAGAGCATAATGAAAGAAGATTAAAGAAGGTAAAAGAACACAGCCTGATCAAAGCTAAGAACTGAAGGGAGCTCAGTACAATTTTCCTTGTTCCTTTTGGACTCTTCAGCAAAGTCTGTCTATGCAGGGAAGAGGAATCCTGCTAAGGAAGTATTTCGCTGCCTGACTCTTCTTACTGGAGAATGCTCCCTGCTATGACCATGCATCTCCAGAAAGGAGAAGGATCTGATGCCACTTTGGTTCAATCCCAATGTTGCCACCCTGCTGATTCAGATTGAACCTTGTGAGATATATATATATATATATATATATATATATATATATACTTGGTGCTACATTGCCTTGTGAACAACATACTTACAAATTTCAAGTTCCTTAGGAAACAATCCTTCAGCCATATAAAGTATGGCTACATTGCCTTACCTGAGTCCTTCTCCATGTTTAATTGTTAGTTACTTTAGGTTTTATCAGTTTAGCACTTAAAAAAGAAAAAAATCCCCTATATTAAATTCAGTATAATTTTTTATATCTTATTGTCTCAGTCCCAGAAACTTCATTAGTATGTGTCAAGCTGGATCCATATGAGTTTAAGTCCTGTGGCAGAAAGATGCAGTGCATCAATTCAGAGCTGTTTTCAAGTGTCACAGAGTAGCTGGGTTTCACTTGGTGGAACTGGAGAGTGCCAGTTTGTGTCAGATTGATGAATTATGTAAAACTGGGTTTCCTTATGTATTATTAATCACCCCAAACAAAGGAAGACATTTTAATTAATTTGTCATGATATTTACCTGTTACTTCCAAAGTTACTCATTCAAATTAAAGCCTCTTATTTTGAAGACCTGCATCTTGTTAAAAATGCAGTGAGACTTTTGTTCTCAGTGTCTGTTGAAAGATGTAGAAAGTTATACAAAAGTCTATAGTGTTTAAAAGAATTCGGGATGATACTTTTTAGACATTAGCAAGGAAACCTGTACCCACAATATTTTAATGCAGGAGTAAGTTCGCTGCCTGAAAGGCTTCATGGAAGGAGTGCTTGCATGCATGATCAGAGGCATCAATAGTTGAACATGTGGTTCCTTGCCTTTTTTTTTTTTTTTATTTGAACAGCAGATGAGAGAACATGTGATTAACTTTATATTTCTATATAGGTACATTACAGACTGTTCTTCAAACAGGTATCTGACCTCCTAGTGCTTCATTTTACAGTGTTGCTTTACTTCACTTTGAAAATAATGTGTATATCAGTGACCATGTAAGAAAAGTATTTCCACTGGGATTCATTCATCTATCATGTGAACAAAGCTTAAAATAACTTTGCAGCCAAGAGATTCGTTACTGTGGAAAAGCTTTACAGTGGGATTTAGTTTCAGCGTGAACTGCAGAGCACAATAGGCAGGCTGATATTTTCTCTCATCCAGAAGTACAAATTAAGTGCCTGAGGCCACTTCAGTGTTGAGATCAAGTTTTTCTTTACTGCTACTCTCCCTTCCTTCTTCTCTCACTGAATACATGATTAAACTACCAAGCTTGATGTACTCATTGTCTCTTTTGTCTTTGAAAATGCAAATAAACCCCTGCATTTTAGAATATATTTTTTAAAGTGAATTAGTGGGGAAAACAAATGAACATGACTTTCTATTCATGAAATAGACTCAAGACTAATGCCATTTGTATTATATTGGTGCCAAATCTGTGCAAAAGATGAAAGCAAGCTGACTTCAGCAGGAAGTAAGTATACTCTTTGAAAGTTACTGTGCTATATCTAGGAACTACATTTAAACTGTTTAAGATTTTGTCTTAATTGTCTCTTATTTGGGAATGAGACATAAAGCAGGAAGGCCAAATTCTCCTCTGGAGTACACCAGTATAAATGAAAACTCTCTGCAGGTGCTGGTGTTGGTACCAGTGAAGGAGATGCCAGAATCAAGCAAAAGGTGTTTTGCTTTAGGAGTTCAGTCCCTTTTAACAGCATGGAGGGCACAAGCTTGATGAATGTTACTCCCCTGCTGACAACAGAGATTGATTCTAATGACTGCAAACTTAACAGCTAACAACTCTGAGGAAAAACAAGTTGATTTCTGTTTCTGCATGTTTTGTGTGTACTACTGCTGTATATATTGTGCATGTTTTCAGACACTTTTGAGGAAAAAAATTTATTTCTGTGTTTACAACAAAACTCAGATGAGTAGCATTTTTTTTCTGATACATACTCTGGACACAGTAGCAGGTAATTCTGATTTATTAATACAATGAAGATTCTGGACTTGGATTCAATGTTTACTTGAAAGCTCCCAAATTTTATAGTATCATTTTCCTAATTTATGAGCATTAAATGAATTGGAATTGAAAGGTCTGAATGAGTCACAGTAAAATAGAGATTTTTCAGATCATCTGGTAACTGTATTTTTGTGTTACATGTAAGCTTATGCTTTCTTAAACAAATATATGACATGTAGTTCACATCAAACCCATTGTCTCCCCCCTTCTCTCTCCAAATGTACGCTGCACCAAAATAATATGATTGCCTTAGGTTATTGCAAAGTATTGGGCACGCATCATAGGATATGATGATATATGATGAGGTTTGACACAATGGGATGGTGAAATGCTGGGGTTTCAACCCCAAGCCCCAAATTAAGGTTGCCATAGGGGTGATTCCCACAGCCCTTCCCAAAGGGGGGGTGAGTTTGCCTTTAGGCTTCCCTCCAGGGTGCGGCCGGCCTGGCAGGGAGAGCCATTGGGTAAATGAGCCCCACGTGTCCCACATTAAGTGAGCAAAGGTCAGGTGTCCCACTTGGGGATAAAAGCTGGGACCACTTGTAGGCAGGGGCAGTGTCTGTCTGCGAGGTGGATGCACTTTGCAGAGTTCCCTGTTGGGAAGGACCTCCTGCCTCCCTGGAACTGGGCTCCAGTCAGGTCTGGCTTTGTAAACACGGGCTGTGTAGAGATTCAGTGTGTGGCTTCCTTGGTCTTATGTGTTTGGCTTGTTGACTCGGTTGTCTCCCATCCCTTCTATGGGAGACTGCATGTCACCATTTATTCCACCCATTGTTGGTTGTGTGGTGTCATTGTTGGGGTCAGTGGGATTGATGTCAGTTATGTATAATCTTGTTTGCACCCCCAGCGCTCACCCATGTACTGACCCTTTTGTATCAAATACAATTTGGTTATTGGCTCATCTTTATGCTGGCTGTGTCCTTTATGCTAGGCCTAATAATTGGCAAAACAGATGTATACAGGACTGCTCCTCAAATTAAAAAGAATACCCTATTTAATAAGAAAGAGGTATTATTTTCTAAGTGGACTGCAGAAAAAGTGTTAATATGATTTACAGAATGATGCACACTGGTATTGTTAGCTGTGTTCTGCTGGGAAAAACAAGCAACAACTTCTAGCTAAACTTTAAACCTGAGTTTATTCATATAAAAATCTACATTAGTTATTTCCTCAGGTGTTATAAAATCAGAACTAGGAGAAAACTTTTTTTTTAAATAAATCATACAAAGATCCCACACTTCTTTCAACCAAAGATTTCTCTCAAAGATTATACATTAGTATTCTCCATGCCCCACTGGACATAGTATGGATATATCATTATGAAATCGTAGAACAATGCCTATTCATCTGCTACTTTAGATGAAAAATGCCAGTCACATGTTTGAAGTTGTATAGAGCCACTGGCACCTGGAAAAGTACTCTGGGGAAGCACACTGTATTCCCCTGTTATTGCAGCCTTTCTCAAAGTATTTCCTAACAAGACAGGATTCTAGACTAGAAGGAACTTTGATCTCATTCAGAGTGATGCAATCTGTTTACAGTCACTGTAAAGGGAGAAGACTACAGTTTTGTACATTATTGTGCCTGACTGTCATGTTTTCATGCCGTGCAGTTGTTATATACTCATTTACTCATTTCATTTAAATGCTCACTAATAAAACAACAGTTTACAGCACAAAACAAGTTTCTTTCAAAGGCTTATTTGTGGTTATTAACTTTCTCTTACAGTTCTCTCCCAAAGGTTTCCACATTGTTCTTGCAGTTGAGAACTGGTCTTAACAGCGTAATGTTGAAATAGTGATCTCACCAGTGCTCTCTAGAGAGGCAAAGAAGCAGACATACCTCAACCTGCTGCTGTCTGATACTATCTCTTTCCCACACAGCAGCATTTTCAGCCTGTTTTGTGATGAGCTGTAAGGAGTGTTCATGGTGAAGTGGCTATCTATGAGGACACAAGAGCACTCTGAGTTGCATCTCCTGGATGATCTCTTGCATTCTGTTTTTGTGCTCTCAGGTGCCAGAGACAATTCTCCAGGTACCCGGTGAGTGTGCCTGACATATGCACTAAAGATCATACAGATTGCTAGACATTGATATGAGATTTTCCCCAGTCAGAGTAACAAACCCATGGTTCATGGTCATCTTCTGCTATGATGTAAACTATGCCAGCTAGGAACCTTAGCCATATTTGACCTGTTGTTTTTCCTACCATTTCAGACACGTTGTGTATAAGTGGCATGTTGGATTCTTTTTATCTGTCTCAAGGCACATAGCTAAAACCTGAAGCAGTCTGAAATGCATTGGCATAATCAAAGCCTTTGACCTTAATGTAATGAAACTCAACTGTACTTGTATTACCTGTAATTAAACAATTTCAGACTACATGGCCTGAGTACTTTTGGTATGAGACTAGGTTTTAATTTATTAAAATAATTTAATCTCTTTAAATGAAGAAAAAAAAAGGAAGGGTCTTGAATAAATTTTGAAACACAGTCACTCATTTCTTTCCAGGCTCCATGTTCTTTGAATACTGATTTCATATTGACTCCTTAACTGAACATTCTTGAACTTATTTTTTTCTTTCCAAACTTTGTATCCAAAATCTGTATCTCATCTGGTCTTTATCTCACAGCTGTGATAAAGCAAAAGAGACCACGTTAATGATTTTAATTGAGGATTATATTTTCCCTTCTGAATAATTTTAAGATAAAGATTGCATAGCATATGCTCTTTTGATCTATTCAGAGAAACAGCAAGTATGTAGTTTTCTGTCAAGATAATTTAAATATGTGCCAGCAAAGCTTTAAGAGATATTAGAAACCTACAATTTCCAAGACAAATGGGTTGTAGGAATGTATAACTAGAGCACACCTGGCTTAAATACTCAAAGTCTGTTTCTGAATCATTCTGACTATTATAGGCCACATCTGGAGTACTGTGTCAAGGTCTGGACTCACCAGTACAAGAGAGACATAGACATACTGGAGAGAGCCCAGTGAAGGGCCACTAAGACTGAACCATCTGTAACATGAGGAAAGGCTGAGAGAGCTGGGAGTGATAAGCCTGGAGAAGAGAAGGCTTAGGGGCGATCTTATCAGTGTATATCAATACCTGAAGTGAGAGGTGCAAAGAAGATGGAGTCAGACTCTTAGCTGTTGTCCTGCCACTGGGCACAAACTGAACATCAAGAAACCCTTTTTCACCATGAAAGTGATGGAGCCTTGGCACAGATTGCCCAGAGAGATTATGGTCTCCATCCCTGGAGATATTAAAAAGTCCCCTGGACACAGTCCCCTACTCAGGCGACTGGCTCTGAGCTCTGAGCAGGAAGGTTTGGAAGAGATGATCTCCAGAGGCCCACTTGAACCTCAACTTGTGTGATCCCTTTGGATACCAATTTGCCATTTCTAAGGTCAAGAGCTACAAGTGTTTCACATTTGTTTTAAAGCATTAGTGCCTGAGTGTGAAATATGTAGTGGAGATATGGATGAATATATTTTTATTTGGTTTCTGTCTCAAATCCTATATTGTAAAAGACACATTAAGGGGGAATTTCTGCTGTTTCAGTTCATGATCTTGCTAAAACAACATGTCCTTCTCTTTCTTTCTTTGGGCGTTTTGTGGAGATAATGTCCCCCAACTTCAGTACTATTTATCTGCTTTCAATTTTTTTTTTCAAAATCTCATAGATTCTGAATATCAATTTTCATTTGATCTTTGGCCACCGATCCCTCGTTGGCCAACTATCAGTGTTACTTTGTATAAACATTTTCTTGTGTAAACAGAGAAAGCCTGCATCAGATATATTTTATTTTAGCTTTACCAAGCTTTTACTTGACAAAAATATTTTTTGCAAATTTTGCAGAGTGAATCTGACGTGTCATTGTTGATATACACATATGCAACATATATAATATGGAAATTAATATAACTAATAACTAAATGAAGAAGAAAGTACTTTATACTATCCAGAATGTCACATTAGTTGCAAAAGGTAGGAGAAAGGTAAATCTGAACTGATTAGATCATCCACTTGTCTGAAGACAAAATGTTATAATGGTAGGCTTGAAAGTAAAGACCCTAACAAATGCATGAATTGTAGGGAAAAAAAAAATCACCTTGGGAAACAGGGTTAATCATAAATAATACACCAAAGCTATTTGAATAATCTTTGGCAGGAGTAAAAAGAGACTCAGAGGAGTTGGGATTATAAATTGGTTAATGCTGAGCATTAGGCGGAACATAGCTGGAACCTACATGTTCAATTCTAGGAGTCATATTTTAGGAAAGAGATTATGGAGCATGAAGGGTCTGGAGCTGAAAGATCAACATGAATCAGAGTTTCAGAGATCTTAATTATAAAAACCATTCAGGTGTAACTTTTGATGTACAGACTCAAATAAAAGGAAATTGGAAACCATCTTCTAGACATATTTTATGGAGGACCTCAAAGACATCAACTGCTGTCAAGTAGAGGTTTAAGCTAGTTAGTTACTGCTGTGGGCCAGGCATAAGCTGCAAAACTATTGTTTCCTCTCCATTCTCTCTTGTTTGCCACCTTGAAAAAGGATTCCAAATATTTTTAGGATCAGCAATGAGTTCTAGATGAACAGGATGATATTTATAGAATTAAATTAAATCTTTTTTCTAACAAAACAAATTGACAAATTCGCTTGTCTTTCAGAAGCATAAATAGACTCAAATGTTGAGTGGAAAAGGAAAAATGCTGTCAAAAGAGATAATTTTCTTAGAGTACCTTGTTTGTTCAGCAGTATGCTCACCTGCTTATGGATAACAGTGGCTAAAAGCAGTGAACAGGTATTATGCCCTTTCCAAAGCATTCATCTCAACATTTGTGTCTGCCTTCAAGGATGTTGCTGTGCTCAAAACGACTGAAAAGAGGGGAGAGAACAATCTCTCCTAGTGCAAAAGTTCTTCCCTGAAAAGAATTTACAACAGAGAAAGCATCACAAATAAAAGCACAAAATACTATTTTTCACTTACCAACTAAAGTAAAAAACATCACCCTTACAGATTCAGTATAATGGTACTTCCTGTGCCTGCTAGTGTAGCAGCACATTGACATGTGGCAAAGACAACATCAAAATTTCTTTCACAGTCTGGCATCAGGCTAAATGCAGCAAACTAGTTCAATTCTGTGTGCAGTTGGCTGACTAAAAAAGAAAGGTTTGCAAATAGGGTTTTCATCCTAAAGTAGGCTGAATTTCTATATTCCTTATGAACTGTGTAATTAAGAAAAAAAAAAAAAGGGAAAAATGAAATGCTGAAGAGACCTTCTCTGCTATTTCCCCACCACTGCCTTTCTTCCCATTGTGAAGTACTTAGAAGTCAAAACTGAATATTCATATGTCCCTAGAAAACATGTCAAGCCTTCCTAGCAGGATGCTGAAGCTAGGATACTTCCTTTAATGTGTTTACATCATCTGTATTTCACGCCAGAATGTGTACTCAAAAGGTAATTAGTCCACTCCGTTCAAAAGTTCATCTTCTCACTCAGGAAAGGATTGTCCTTCAGGTGAAGCAAAGGAAGAAGACAAACCTTTACAGTTTTCTTCTCAGCTGATTTCCTTAAAAATTGTTTCAAGTGTGGATAAGGGAAGACAACCTTTCTGTATGTAGCTGTGATGCTGATGAACTGGAGTATGTTAGAATAGATCAGCATGGTTTATTTTTTTCATTAATAAGGGTGGAGAAACAAATATCCTGACATGGTAACTGTCTTCTAAAAAGAGGAGACAATTAATTATTTGAGCGTGCCATGTCTGAAAATTAAGGTCACACTGCAGTTTATAGCATGGCCACTTACTGTAATTGAGCTTAAAAGAAGGAAACCATTTTTGTGTGACTTTAATCTCAATTTAGATTTATGTCCTTTAATCTCAAACTTAGTTCTATTAAGGTCTAGTCTTGTCTGTTTCACTGTTAAGCCATCTACCAAGGTAACCTAATTTTGCCCTCTAGCAATCTCTGGTTACTATTGCCAGGGAAGTGATGTGTCATGAGTTGTCATGAAAAAAACAAGAAAATGGCTTTTTTTACATTTGCTCATTTGCTTAGAATTTGACACTGAGAAAATTCTGGAGTCTTTATGTATGAATTAAAGATATGTTAAAAAAATTCCAGAAAACCCCAAGACAAATACTAGTTACAATGTTTTTGCCTTATTCACATTAAAAGGCCTTATAGGTTTTTATGAATTTAAGCCCTAAACATCATAACGTATAAACAGTGAAAGAATACTGAATTATTGATGAGTCTTTTTAAAGAAGTTCCTTAGATATCTCTTAGAGAGGAGCCAATCACTGACTTGATCCTAAACTGAGAAAGTAGACAGAGTCTGGTCTGTGTAGCAGAGACTTTTCCAGGTAATTTCCAGGCTTGTTCTAGTGGAGACATCAGTATAGAGGAAGAAAATAACAGTGGGGCATAAGAAGGAGCAGTCAGTGGGCTCAGTCCTTGGTTCTGCCACACACTTCTTGTGTGGTTTGGGGCAAGGTAATTTCTTTGTCTCTGCTCCAGATTCCCATCTATAAAATGAGAGCATAATGGAAAAATTGAGCACTTAATCCACTTTTAAGGACTTCAGAATTTTGTCGCCACTCATATTCTGAACTTCTGTAGCCCATCATGACTGCCTTTTAGTACTACGTTAAGATACATATAATAAACCACAAAGGAAACATTTAATAAAGAAGAGCATAAATGCCTCTTCTTCAAACATCTTGGTAATGTCTTAAAATGCTACCATTTTGAGGTAGTTTGAAAATTTTTGTGTTTAGGACCCTTCTAAGCAGCTGAGTCTGTTTCCATGCATGCAAATGATAATATATGCAAGAAACTGAATAGCAGAGTGATGAAAAACAGTCAAGAAAGGCTGTATAGAAAGATGTGTGTGGGCAGAATCAATTATAAACTGAATATATGTGCCTAGTACTATCCATTTTAAACATGGAAATGTGCCATTAACTAGTTATTGATCAAAAGCAATAATTCCTATGACTAAATTATAATAATAATAATAATAATAATAATAATATATTATAAATAAATTCATTAAAATTATGCAAGATGAACTATAGTCTTTCTTGTAGAAAAGCAATTTAAGTAGTTTTGAGTATGCTATTAAAATTTATATTACTTCCTGTTGGAAAAAAATTAATAGGATAAAGTAACCTTATTTTTTTCCTAAAATACAGTGGGATTTAATGAGTTGAATGAATTTGTATATGAGTCCAGCTGAGGCAGCTGGCTTTTGTTCCTGTCTAGTAAAAAGTATGAAAGAAAATTGCACAAAGACATAAGGTTAGGAAGCTCCATTTTCTGAGACAGCATCCACTCTACACATCTTCTGGTTTTGGCCCTACTGCGTTTATATTTTACTTTCCTGTAAAAGTGTGTAACAAGCATAAAGTGCCCTTACTGCACATATGATTTTTCTTCTATTTTGTAGTGGTTCTGCAATACTGACCTGCAAAATGTGCCATTGATCTTTTTCTCTTCCTTAAAATTAAACACGGTAGTGTGCTGAGTGTTCAACTCTGTGTCTTTACAGTTGAGATGATAACACTTTTGCATTAGAGTATAGATGACTTTTAAGATTTTATACCTATGAAGTGTAAGAACTCCAGATTGACAGTGCTCACTTCCACTCTTCATAGAGTCATCAGTCATTTGCCTATGATTTATAACTTACCACCATCCATCTTCATAACTGCAGAATAGTTTTGACTTTGAACATAGTGGTACCCATTATTTCATAATCAGGGGACTAGTATTTATAAACATAATTAAACACAGCAGTCTTACACTTAGTAATAAATAAAGTTCATTAGGTATTAATTATTTTTAGACTTTGTAGAAGAAAATCTTCACCTGTCTCCCCACAACAACTTGATAACAAATATATCATTTGTTTGGTAGTAAAAAATCTCAGTATCGGTACAGATGATACACAGGGGAGGTTTGGGTTACCAGGGAGATCTCATTACTTTGGAAAATGTGGTGTCTAGTCTTGGTATGAAATCTTTCTTATTCACCAGGGATACCTGGCACTACATTACCCTAGCCAGCCAAACTGGTCCCATGCTGGTAGAGAAACTAGATCTCACTTCCTATTTCCTGGAGTTGCAGAACCTACTGTATCTCACTCCCTTGTTATTCTGCAGCCTTGGAAAAGATACTTCCTTTGTGTTAGCCCTGAATATTTGCCATATTATTCAGGTTTTAGATAACATACTCTAGGGGAACAAGCCCACAATCCATTCTTCTTCCATACCAACCTTAGATTTATAGCAAATGAACAAGTTACCATTTTTGTACTTAATTTTATTTCCCCTATGAAATTACCCTGTGTTAGGTACAAAAGCTTCTACAAAGAATTCATTTTGTGTTGAAAACCCGTGTAATTTCCTACAGATTGATTTCTGTCTACATGTGTCTTTTAATGTCAGTGTTCTCTTAGGTGAAATATAATGATTGTTGACATTGCTTCGGTTTACCTGGGTTAGGGAGAATCCTAAATGATTTATTCCTAGATCCTGTGGCATACAGAAGTTGTAAGATTTACCAGTTCAGCTCTCTCTGTTATAGCTCTTCCCTTCATTTTCTTCTCCTCCATGTACACTATTATAACTCTTCCTCTTGAGCCTTATCAGTATTTCTTCAGATCCTTTTTGTCCCTCTTGTTGCTTCCAGCATTAATTTTCATGGTTATGCTATGCTAAATTTTCTGCTTCTTATATTATTCACCTCCACTCCTCCTCCTTTCTCTCTTCACCAGAAAGACAAGTCCACTTTTTCTCTGCACTGAAACTTGCTTGCTTTGCTGACGGACTTGTCTCTGGTTATATGTGAATGTGGTTTTCTTTTTATTGGTGTGCTGGTTTAAGCCCTGCCGGGACCGGAGAGCACGTTGCTGTTGCCCCTCCCCCACCCTCTGTCGGTCGGGCTGGCAGTGAGGCACAAACCCCGGGTTAAAATAAGAAGAAATGTAATACAACAGTGGGATAAACACTCTGAACAACAAAAGTGGCAATGATAACAACAATAAACAGCAATAACAGTAAGCAAGACAAAAGATATCAAGAGAAATACCGCAAATGGTCAGGGTGGGGTCCCGCCACCAAAAAGCCAAAGAGAAAGTAAAATCAAAGTTTCCCGCCCCTGGACCTGACGTCAGCATGGTATGAATAACCCGGCTGGAGAAGCCTTCCCCCTCTCTCTCTGCTGGGGAAACTTAACCCTATCCTAGCTGAACCAGGACAAAATCCACCCCTTATTCTATACCATCTGCGTCATGTCCAGCTGCCATTTAGCAGTTAACAGTAACAAAACAATAATTTACAAAGGCACAGCATAACTGACGGCAGGTTCTCACTCAGAATCAAGTCCCCCTGTGGTACACATCGGACCTCTCCATTGTCCTGCATCACCCACCAGGTACACCCAGGTCCTTGGGCAAAAGAAATCCAGTGGATGGGTTTGCCTTTACCTTTGCCTGGCGCAGGACTAAACTAGACCATTTTTCCCAAGATATTCCTCATGCACACCACAGGGACTTTATACCCATCTACAGCACTTGGAGGTTTCGACTGAGCCGGGCCAGCTCGACTGGCAGATCCTCTTGTGTTGACTAGCCAGGTGGCCTTTGCTAGATGCATGTCCCAGTCTTTGAAGGTGCCACCTCCCAGTGCTTTCAATGTGGTTTTTAACAGTCCATTGTAGCGCTCGATCTTCCCAGAGGCTGGTGCGTGGTAGGGGATATGGTAGACCCACTCGATGCCATGTTCTTCTGTCCATGCGTTTATGACATTATTTCGGAAGTGGGTCCCGTTGTCTGACTCAATTCTCTCTGGGGTGCCGTGTTGCCACAGGACTTGGGTTTCAAGGCCCAGGATGGTGTTTCGGGCGGTGGCGTGGGGCGCTGGGTGAGTTTCCAGCCATCCAGTGGTTACTTCCACCATTGTGAGCCCGTGGCGCTTCCTGTGGCGGGTCTGTGGCAGTGTGATGTCGTCGATCTCCCAGGCCTCTCCATAGCTCTATTTCAGCCATCGCTCTCCATTTCGCTGGGGCTTCACCCACTTGGCATGTTTGATTGCAGCACACGTCTCACATCCGTGGATGGTCTCTGCAATGGTGTCAATGGTGAGGTCCACCCCTCGATCTCGAGCCCACCTGTATGTTGCATCCCTACGTTGGTGGCCCGAGGTCTCATGGGCCCACCGGGCTATGAACAGTTCACCTTTGCGCTGCCAGTCCAAGTCCACCTGAGCCACTCTGATCTTAGCAGCTTGGTCTGCCTGCTGGTTGTGTCGATGTTCATCAGTGGCCCGACTCTTGGGTACATGAGCATCCACATGGCGCACCTTCACAACGAGGTTTTCCACACCGGCTGCAATGTCCTGCCATACTTCAGCAGCCCAGACGGTTTTACCCTTACCTTGCCAGTTGTTCTGCTTCCATTGCTGCAGCCATTTCCACAGGGTATTCGCCACTGCCCACGAGTCGGTGTAGAGGTAGAGCCTCGGCCACCTTTCTCACTCAGCAATATCCAAAGCAAGCTGGACGGCTTTCACCTCTGCAAACTGGCTCGATTCACCCTGTCCCTCAGCAGCTTCGGTGACCCGTCATGTGGGACTGCACACAGCAGCCTTCCATCGTCGATGTTTTCCCACAATACGACAAGACCCATCAGTGAACAGGACATATCGCTTCTCCTCATCCAGCAGCTCGTTATATGGTGGGGCCTCCTTAGCACGTGTCACCTCCTGTTCTGGTGACATCCTGGAATCTTTGCTCTCTGGCCAGTTCGTAATCACCTCTAGTATCTATGGACGGCTGGGGTTCCCTATTCAAGCAGTTTGTGTTATCAATGCAACCCATTTACTCCACGTGGCATCTGTTGCATGATGTGTGGAGGAGGCTTTTCCTTTGAACATCCACCCCAGCACCGGCAGTCGGGGTGCCAGGAGGAGCTGTGTTTCAGTGCTGATCAATTCTGAGACAGCCCAAACTCCTTCGTACGCTGCCAGTATCTCCTTCTCAGTTGGTGTATAATTGGCTTCAGAGCCTTTGTATCCCCAGCTCCAAAAGCCCAGAGGTCGGCCTCGGGTCTCCCCAGGTGCTCTCTGCCAGAGGCTCCAGGTAGGGCCGTTCTCCCCAGCTGCGGTGTAGAGCATGTTCTTAACCTCCTGCCCTTCCCGGACTGGCCCCAGGGCTACTGCTTGGGCAATCTCCTGCTTAATTTGTCCAAAGGATTGTTGTTGCTCAGGGCCCCATTAAAATAGTTCTTCTTACAGGTTACGTGGTAGAGAGGGCTCACAATCAGGCTGTAGTTCGGGGTGTGCATCCTCCAGAACTCCACAGCACCCAGGAAAGGCTGAGTCTCCTTTTTAGAGGTTTGTGGGGCCATGGCTGTGATCTTGTTTTTCACCACCATCGGGATGTGGCGATGCCCATCTTGCCATTTTATTCCTAGGAATTGAATTTCCCTCGCAGGCCCCTTGACTTTCTTTGCTTAATGGCAAAGCCAGCCTTCAGGAGGATTTCAATTATCTTCTTCCCTTTCTCAAAGACTTCCTTGGCTGTGTCCCCCCATACAATGATGTCATCAATGTACTGCAGGTGTTCTGGAGCCCCACCTCTCTCCAGTGCAGTATGGACCAGTCCATGGCAAATGGTGGAGCTGTGGTTCCACCCCTGGGGCAATCGATTCCAGGTGTACTGGATGCCTCTCCAAGTGAACACAAACTGTGGCCGGCACTCTGGCGCTATCGGAATGGAGAAGAACGCGTTAGCAATGTGAGTCGTGGCATACCACTTGGCTGCCTTTGACTCCAGTTCATACTGGAGCTCCAGCATGTCCGGCACTGCAGCACTCATTGCTGGTGTAACTTCATTCAGGCCACGGTAGTCCACAGTTAGCCTCCATTCGCCATTAGGCTTTCTCACTGGCCATACAGTACTGTTGAAGAGTGACTGAGTTTGCTGATCACCTTCTGGCTTTCTAGATGACGGATCAGCTGATGGATGGGGACCAGGGAATCTCGGTTGGTGCAGTACTGCCGCCGGTGCACCGTCCTGGTAGCAATCGGCACTCGCTGCTCCTCAACCTTAAGCCGCCCCACCACTGAGGGATCCTCTGAGAGGCCGGGTAAGGTGGACAAGTGTTCAACCTCCTCCAGGGCAGCTACACCAAAAACCCACCGGTACCCTTTTGGGTCTTTGAAGTGCCCTCTCCTGAGATGGCCTGTGCCCAGGATGCACGGGGCATCTGGGCCAGTCACAGTGGGGTGCTTATGCCAGTCCTTCCCAGTCAGGCTCACTTCAGCTTCCAGTAGGGTCAGCTGTTGGGATCCCCCTGTCACTCCGCAGATGCAGATGGATTCAACCCCACTGTACCTCGATGGCATCAGGGTGCACTGTGCGCCAGTGTCCACCAAAGCCTTATACTCTTGTGGGTCTAACGTGCCAGGCCATCGGATCCACACTGTCCAAGAAATCCGATTATCCCTTTCCTCCACCTGGCTGGAGGCAGGGCCCCTCTAATCCTGCTCATCATCACTCATTTCTTGTAAGAATGATTTACTGGTCCCTTCAAGAGGGTCAGACATAACGTTGGCTATTCTATTCTGTCTGGGGGATTTCTGACTGTACACTGGGGCTGTGCTCTTCTTGGAGGACTCCTCTTTTGTGATGGTGTTCCCTTTCAGCTGCTCTACTCGTGCAGTGAGGGCAGCAGTGGGCTGTCCATCCCACCTCCTCATGTTTTATCCATGGTCACGGAGGAAAAACCACAGGGTGCCTCGTGGTGTGTACCTTCTGCTGCCTTTCTCTTGGGTGGGGAAACGTTTACTTCTAATGGCTGGGACATCAGCCCGTGCAGGTGGAATGTAGGACATGTCCTCTTACATTTTCTGGACCCTCTGAGATAGTTCCTCCACAGCTGAGACCAGGGAATGTTGAGATGAGGGGAGATTTCCCTCATATTGCCGGAGCTTGCCAACCACTCCGTCCACTGTTAGAGTCTGGGTGTCTGTCCAGCAGGACACTATTGCCAATGCTTTCGAGTGTGCTTCTGGTGCGCTCTTCAGGAACTTTCGCCACATCAGGTGTGTGCAAGGGGCCTGATCTGGGTCCATGGGTGACTGCTCATCATTCAGATCACCATAGATCATCTCAAACACAGCCAGTTCCCTGAGGTTCTGGATGCCTTTCTCAATGCTGGTCCATTTGCTCAGCTGACATAGGATATCATCCTTGTAGGGGTGCCTCTCCCTTACACTGAGCAGGAGTCGCTTCCAAAGGCTGAGGGTTTGAGTCTGTTTTCCTATTTCCCTATCAATGCCAGCATCCTTGGCCAAAGATCCCAGCTGCTTGGCCTCTCTCCCCTCCATCTCAGAAGTACTGGCTCCATTGTCCCAGCATCGGAGCAGCCAGGTGCAAATCTGCTCACCTCCCAGGTGGCCAAAATTTCTCCGCATATCTCGCAGCTCAGTCGGGCACAGAGATCGGACAATCACCTCT
Source organism: Athene cunicularia (assembly GCF_003259725.1). Lineage (NCBI taxonomy): Eukaryota > Metazoa > Chordata > Aves > Strigiformes > Strigidae > Athene > Athene cunicularia. The sequence goes on from NW_020799145.1 coordinate 3,851,911, forward strand.
GGTCCTTCCTCTTGTTCCTGTGATGGGCCTGGCTCTTCCCCATCCCTCACTTTGCGAACTGACTTTCTGGTGTATTTTGTTTTCTGTATTGGGGTGACTGATACCGGCACTGGCTGGCTCTCTGGCTCAGCTTCTGTGCTGGTGGAGGTGACTGAGACTGTCTCAGTATCTGGACCGGAGGGACAGGCAGTTTCAGTGAGTTCACTCTCAGGTTCTGTTGCCTTTTCTCCCCCCTGAGGGCAGTGGGTGGTATTAAAGAGGACACAGTAGGCATGGGCAAGTCCCCAACACATTGCAGTGATTTGTGTCTCCTGGGTTTTGCCCTCTTGGTAACACACCCTTTCTAAGCACTCCATCAGCTTCTCAGGGCTCTGCATTTGCTCAGGAGTGAAATTCCAAAGCACTGGAGGTGTCTGCTGACTCAGGCCTTTGCCCATCTTTTCCCACACCCCTTGCCACTCACTATTATCTGACCTCGGGGCAGGTTTCTGGGCACTGCTGTTGTTAGAGAAATGCCGCATGGCCAAAACCGAAATCAGGCAGACATTCAGAAGGCATTGTGCCACAATCACACTGGCCTGCAGGCTCCAAGGATAACTGAAACTCCCCAAAGCAGAGAGGATCTCTTCCCTTGGCTCACCCATAGATGGGGTGAGGCCCCTCACAGAAGCCCAGACGGCAAACAGGTACCGGCCCACCCCACACACGGCGACACAAAGGCATTATAAGCATTCAATAGCCCGTATAACAACATAAGACCCTTTATATATTTTCCACCAATAACAAACGCCACCACAGGGATCATACCCTGGATATAAGGATTAATCCAGCCCCACCACACAAGGAAGCAGGACAGCATTGCAAACATTTTCTTATGAAACAAATACAAACAGAAAAATTACACCCAACAGATTGCTCTATCACACTCTGGTCAGGGTCTGTCCCTTTTTGTTCTTATTTCATGCCCACATTGGTGCGCCAATGAAGGCTGAGGTGGTTTAAGCCCTGCCGGGACCAGAGGGCACGTTGCTGTTGCCCTTCCCCCACCCTCAGCCGGTCGGGCTGGCAGTGAGGCACAAATCCTGGGGTAAAATAAGAAGAAATTTAATACAACAGTGTGATAAACAATCTGAACAACAACAGTAGCAATGATAACAGCGATGAACAGGAATAACAGTGAACAAGACAAAAGATATACAGGGAACAAATCTGACACGTGGGGTCTTGCCACCAAAAAGCCAATGAGAAAGTAAAATCAAAGTTTCCCGCCCCTGGACCTGACACCAGCATGGTATGAATAACCTGGCTGGAGAAGCCTTCCCCCTCTCTCTCTGCTGGGGAAACTTAACCCTATCCTAGTTGAACCAGGACAGTTGAACACTTCCATAGTATCTTTTTACCTCAGTAGTGTATATGCTGGAATGCTAACTTTGATGTTTTCATTTATATCATACATTGAATTTAATTTTTGAAGTTCAAATGGTAATATTTTTGTTAAATATTCCTTTCTTCCCTCTACTTCAGTTTGGATTTTGCCACCTTTCCCCCACTCTGAGTGTTAGGTCTTGTCAGCATGTGGATGGGAGGACTCCAAGCTTATTGGGCCAAGTAATGATTGTCCCACAATGTATTATAGATCTGTAAGGAGCCAACTACATGTTTCACATGGTAAACAGGAGTGTTGTGCTTCTTTTTGTCGGACATAAATAAGGATCATCTGCAAAAACTAATCCAAAAAGCAAAGCTGTGGCATAGCACCAGCAGGATGCACAAGAATGGTATCAGTAGTCAGCCAGGTCTTCAGCTGAGGTCTGTTAGCAGCACTAAGATTAAATCAGTGGAGTTGGAATTAACTTGAAAATAACATCAGTTTACTTACCTCTGTATTCTGAATGTCAGGAAGACTGTGCAAGATTGGAAAGGAGCAGAAGAGAAAATTTGATTTTTTTTCTTTGTGTTGAGTATTTGTCCTATGTTTATTTTGCAGGGCCACATCTTCATTGTGCTGATAGATGGGGAGGAAGAGGACAGAAGAGAATGGAGCAACTGGGTTGATAATTTCCGCTGGGATAGGCCTAGATGCAATTCATAGGATCACATACTTCTGGAGGAAAAGTGTGTTTCTGTGAATCAGTCCTGCCCTAAATATTCCTAATTAGACAATTAGCTCATGTTGTGGTCCTAAAGGGCTAACATTATCTCACTTACTGCCAAAGCACTTCAGAGTTTGATGTGGTAATTGGCAACTTTCTCTTTTACTCTGCACTGAACTCAAACCCTGTCATGGAGTAGGGAACTGGGAAGTTGTGTACTGTGCTAACTGTTTGGGGCAGACCCCAAACCTTCCTGTCATCAATCATTAACTATCCCTTGGCAGTATTCAGTGTAGATAGCAAAGCCACTACCTTGGTCACATGCCAGTTTGAATCACTCTGTTCAACCTGTCAGTTACCCCTTTAGTTTTATATGGATATTGTGTGTACCTTTATTTACGGGATTACTGAATGCTGTTAAATACCTGTCAAGATCCAGACAACAGCTGTTGGCAAAGTACCCTTCTAAAGTCTCTCTGTTGTCAAATGTATAGGTTTTTGGATTAAATGTTCTGTTGTAGGTGTTGAATCTTCCTCTAAACATCAAATTTTCCAAGCAATGAGGTTTTCAGTCATTAGTCAGCATACAGGGTGAGCTCTGAGGCAGGAGCTGTCCTAAACCTACAGAAAAGAGAGAGTGCCAGTGATAGGCCTATGCAATTTAAGGTGTTAGGTCTTTCTGAAGTGCTGGCCACATTGACAGGATTCCCTGCAGGACAATAATATTTATCATAAAAATAAGAGATGTGATTGTACTAAAGCAAATCCAAGGTAGGTCTGTCTTCTGACTAGCAAAACCTGTATGTCTCACTTCAACTGCAACAGTATATAGAAAGCTGTGCTTGTGAGGGTGGGTGAGGACAGATGCGTTAACCATTTCCTTGTGATCTGAATTAGCTCCACTTCAGACATCTTGGATATAGAAGCCATATATTAGAGAAGTTCTCTGCTTGGCAGCTAATAAGACCTGCTCAGAACAGGATGAATAACAATTTCTGAACTCAAGTTGGCTCATATTAGATTAACCCAGATGGGGTAGACAGATCTCTGAGCCATCTTTGTTTTCCACCTAAATACCCTAAATCTATATAGACAGTCCAAGGCAGCATATGCCAAAGTCTGTCCCAGGTATTTCCAAAGGTCCCGAAACCTTTATTTACGTGTTTATGTCCTGCTTAGTGGTCACGAAGACAAGATGTTTGGTCATAGATAAGCAAGCTATTTTTTTATAGTGATGCACTCATTTCAGTATAAATATAGTGATGTACAGATTAATGAAATTCTATTCTTGTCATAATATTTTTTCCATGCTAGGTCATTGAATGTCAAAACTATCCACTTAAAATAATTTTTTTTTAGCATAGCAGATCTAACAAGAGCACTCTTTATTATGACATGACATTTTATTGCTTCATATTACTTTTTATTATATTGTGCCATTATATGTACTGAGGCCACCATATTGAACTGTAAGAACTCTTGATCTAAACTTAAATGCACAGAAGTTCATGCTAAGCACTTTGAAAATATGTCAGTCCCTAACTTTTCCACACGGAAAACATACAAAACACCCCTTTCAGACTCATACAAAGTGCTTTAAAGAAATCTACTCTTTTTCACAAATGTTCAGGTTGTACCAAGGTTGGTTGTACTTTCAGTTTGTGTCTAAGAAAAGCCACGAAACACAGCATCTACCAAACATGATAAATCCATAAAATACAGTGACCACCATAGCTTCTTTAACTCTCTGTCTGAACTCACAGAAATGAGGTTCACAAGAAAAAGTCTGTTTAGGAATCTAATGTAATAGTTTATGATCCCATACCCTGTGGTCAAAGTCAGAAAGCACGACCCTTCCTTCCAGAGCTGCTAGCAACACCTGAGGCCCCTGAACCTTCTCCTTTTCTGATGTATGAACTGATTGGTTTTGGTACAGGAGTCTGGAGTGGAGGACTTATAGCCCAACACTGTATGTTCAACATCTATTTTTAGAAAAAGAAGTAAACCTTTTACAGTTGTAGTCTTAGGCATTTTTGTCACACAGTAAGAAGCTGGCACCTTTTCTTTAGATAATTTGAATGGGGGTTTTAATGAAAAGATACAGCATTGTGTTTAGTCCTTTTCATGAGTAAACAAGCATCTGAAGAGACCAACCTTTATAAAAACAGTGTAAATCTGGTTTGGATGTGCTTTTTACATGTCAACACAGAATTTTCAAGATAGAATTGATGTAATTAATAGAGCAGTTTGTAATGTTATAATTTAAACAACATACACCATTGGACATGTGGTTCAGAAGCATCACTTGGTAATCTTAAGGACTGCTGCAGACACAATCATGCACAAGTAGTAATCCTTGTGTTTAAGACAAGATGCTATTCAACCTCCAAAGGCTATGAGAGATTACCATGCAGGAGGCATTGACATAAGTGTTAACAGGGAAGCGTGAAAGAGTACCAGTTTGGCAAAAAGGCACTAGGACTTGGAAGGGAAGAAGTTTTCTATGCAGCTCTTACAGGACTTGTCTCTATAGAGATCATCTACTCCCACTGAATCATTATAGAGAATATTTTCTTAAAGATTTTCAGGAGTTTCAAAACATCATGTTATTCCATCTGAATCTTTACTATACAAGCTAAGAATGCTGTGAGCAGCTGTGACCTATCACAGTTCACAGTTTGGATACTGTCAACTAAAATATGTGCATGAACTTAGGAAAGTGAATACCCTTGTCAAAGCATGTGCCTAAGACTTTTCTATTTGAAGAACGTGCATATTTTAGGACTTGAGGACACGCAGTTTGTACTCATTCACTGTTCTGCTACATATTTTGGACAATGCAATAGATTCTTCCAAAACTGACTGTGCACTTCGTGCAAACATGTCTTTCCCTACAGTTCATAAGACTGACAGAGCCCTTGCAGCAGGGCCATAGAGGTGAGTTCAAGATAACAACTGAGATATTGTCAGCAGTGTTGCTGGGCATGAGTGTGTGTCTCATCAACCGAACTGGAATGCAAATGGTTTTCATGACAGGGAAAAGAATCAAAGGGGAGATCAGAGTGGGTTGAAGGATGATTATTTTGTTTTCAGCAACTTTCTAGTGCTTCCAGTTAGTTTTAATTCATGCACTGGAGCTAAACCAAGACTCAAATATTTTTTTCTTATATAGTGCTGTACTGAAAAGTTTGTCGACTGAAAATATTGTGGGTTTTGTTTTTGTGGTCTCTTACTCTTTCCTTCTTTAGCTGAAAACTGCATTGAAATCAATACAACTCTGTAAAATGTTCCAGCTTATGTGAAATACTTATTTTAATGAAAATGTATTTAGCTGTAAATGTTCCAGTGAGCTCTAATGAGAACCACATAAAATATTTCTGAACCAGTGAGACCATTAGGTTGCTCTGAGCTAGATGATCTTTCCTCCTTTATTTTTACATTCATGTTTCTAAGATTTGTCATTAACTGTATTTTCTCTCACAGTGAGACTTTAAGTGACACATTTTTGCCTAGCTTTTGTTCCCTAAATTCAAGATCCTTATTTTCTCTATTTTGGTATGTAGAAGCTTTGCTTGCCTGGAGCTTTTATTTTCAGTGCTGTGTGCTGCTTTTTCTTTTTTTTTTTTTTTTTTTTTTTTCTTGGCTGCAGAATTTGCCTTGCTTCTTGTAGTAAGACAGAAATTAATTAATCTACTTCCCTAATTGCACAATCAAAATAAATGATGTCCACAAATTAGAAGGCACAGAAATCACATGTGCAGTTTGGATGCCTAGATAATGTCCAACAATAAATTGTTTTCATATAAATTGCATGCTTAATTAATTGCTTTAAGATGTCCACATATTTTTGTTCAAATACATCTATGCTTGCAATTCATAAAAAGGAAAGACAAATTAAATTGCCCTTCCAGATATGAAAATATCACCGTTGGTATATCCTGGCTGTCCTTTGTCATCTGCTTTTTCCCCAGTCACAGTGATAAATTTGGATGAGATCCTTATAATCTGAATTGCCACTGGGAATCAAACAGATTTCATTTTCTGCTGAATTACTGACATGTGAGGTTGTGTTGTTTGGCTAACTTGAACACATTGTAATATGACTGATACATAAATATCTTTTGGCTTTGAAGAAAAATAATCTCAGCAAGAAGGAAAGAATAAAATACACAGACTACTGAGGAATAAAGAAAATTTGTTTGTGGATTTTGATTTGACTGCATGTTTGGATAAATTAGTGATTTGAATTATTCATCAGTAGTTAAATTCTACAACAGTCTAATTACAAATAGCCCTAAAGATTACACATTAATCTGTCTCAATGGACAGAAGTTAGTTCATAAGGATGACCATGGAAAAAATATTCTATCTTTTTAAATTAAAACAAAATAAAAGTTAAATCAGTAGGGTCAGGTGATTAAAAAATCTCCTCCCTCATAGTCATCTGGTTTTGACTTTGTTTCCTGAAAAAAAAGTGGACTGAAACTGGAAGCAAAGCTTCAACACCTTTTGGAATGACGAATTTTCTTGTAACCCCAAGCTGTTCGCTTTTGTTTGAGTTTTTCTGTGTTTTTTAAAAAGAAATTTATGTAGTCTTAAGAAATTGAAGGATGACAGTACTTCAGTTGTTCTACAGAGATAATCAGTAAACCCTCCAGGCAACTTAAATTTCTATATTTACTTGGGGGTCTTTAGGTTTAGGAAAAGGACGAATATGTCCTAAGACACCATGCTCAAAATTGCCTTATGTTTCTGGATAGTGTGTGTGAGTCTTGCTGTAAAGCATTATGTTTATTCAGTTCCGAATGGGAAACACAGTCTGTGTTCTTCACTTAGAAATAAGCTTTAAAAGGATCAGAGGTTTTAGATTACAGACATACAGAACGCAGCCTACATTTTGAGTTTTTCAAGTGATTTCTTTGCCATTCCGTCTATATTATTTTTCCATATCACTACTCATGTATCTCACTAAACAGGAAAAGATCAACTTGCAGAACAACAGAAGCTTCTTTTGCAGCTTCACTGGCTCCTCCATATCTATTGCTTCTGCAGCTGCTGCTGAATAAGCAGCTGCTCCCTTTACATGCTCTGGCTGCTGAAGCTGCACCTCAAGCCTTGCTGGCGGCTCAGGTGGTTGCAGAGCTCCTTAGCACGTCAGAAGCGGGCTCATGGCTGTGACCCCTTCTGAAATGGTTGCATGCAAGATCGGCAGAGACATGTGTGGAATAGGGGCTTCTGAGGACAGTGGGCTGATAGGTTCTGGGCACAGAAGTGTGTTCTGCAGCACTTCAGGGGCTGGCAAAGGGAAAGGGTAGAAAGACATGACAAGTGGAGAAATCGGACTGTAGGTAGGACCGTATTCTGTCTTAATTCTGGCAAAGTCTTTTCTTGATTTCTGGTATCAGTGGAAATGGCTGACTGTGGAGACCATCTCTATGTTTACTTTATGTTTATCTTACCTTTAAACTTACCTTACGTTTAAATTGAGCTGAGCCAGCCCACCCTGAGGAGACTTGTGGCTAGGATGCCTCTGGGGTTTTGAGCTGTAAACTATGAAGTCCTGCAGCCTGTGATCCTTTAGTTAAGAAGTCTGTACTTCAATAATCAAAAAACAATTTAACTATTTAAGGAAGAGGTGATTTTGGTCTCATGCTTGGGCCAACTGGCTTCAAGCATTCCTTGCAGTATTTCAGGATGGAGACAAAATAGCATTGGTCATGGAGGAATGAATAAGGAGTAGAGAAGCAGTAAGAGGGAGAAGGTAGCATCAAACCTCAGCCCTGCGAAAGACATTGTTTTTATTCAAGCTATTTTATTCATGCCATTCAAGCATTCTGACCTTATTCAAGTTAGAAGGTCAGAACACATGGTTACCACAAGAATAACTTGACAGCATTAACGTCCAGGTATCTGTGATCAGACAGTAAGGGGAAGAAATGTGGATATATTATGAAGTGCTGGTCAGTTTCAGGTTGATGTGTACTATCCAACTCAGACCTTCAAATGCTGTAGGAAATTCCCATTACATTTTGAAAACTGTAATAAATATATCATTTAGCTTTCCTGCAAAAAGCTGACAAACAGTGACCTGGCCTGGGTATACATTATGTGAGACAGCTCTCTGGTTTATTCAGTGAATTTGAAACAGACTTCCTATGCTTTCAGGTTTTTGTAGGTTTGGAACTCTGATATTTGAGGAAAAATCTTCTAGTCAATGTTTTTCAAATGCTTGATGTGTTATTAAACAAAATATGCATTTAAAATAAAATTTTATAAATTAAAGTATGGATAAAAATTAAATTATAACAAAATGTCCTTGACAATAAATCAAAATTAATGTTAGATGAGACCATGGAGTAGTCCCTATTCTAGTTTGGTTTCATTCAGAAGAAATCTAGTTCATTTGTTCTGAGATGTCAAGTGAAGCGTGCTAAGTGAGAACAACCTGAAGACACTTCACAAAAGCATTCCTGATTTCAACTAAGTTGCTAATGGAGATGCACTATTAGTTGTTATTCACCATCCGTATCAATGCTTACTGCGTTCATTGCCATCTGAATTCCTGAAACAAGTAATTCCCTCTTTGAGGGTATTCTTTGGAGACCAGTTAAGAAATCTGCTCAAATGACTAGCTGCTAGGTAATAGTCATTCCTCCCCCCACCACCCATTTCCCTTTAACCCTAACATTAGATTGAGATTAAACATTCCAATGTAATTTAAAAGAAGACTGCTTTTTAACTTTGAGGTTATAGTGACAAATGTAAGTGAAGATAACAATTTCTTTGGTTTAATCATGCACATCTTAACCCATAAAATTAAGTGCATATGAGGTATCATAACTAGGGTTATTTAACTTCAAGCTTTTCTAGGAATTTAAGGAGTCACTCTCAGGCAATGTCAAAGGATTTCTCTGCTAGCATTTCTTCATATGACCATAGCTAAGCACCTTCTGGAATTAAAAACAGTTACAAACCTCCTAGGCATAATTTATTCCTTATACTATAAAAAAAACCCCTGGCAGCTAAAACTATTCCTTGAATTTGATACTTTAGCAGACTATAAATGTGATTTTTAAGGCTGCATCCGTCTCCAGAAAGCCAGTACTGGGTCTGAAAAATTGAATGAGGGGTTTTCATTTGAGGTATTACACAGTATCAACACTGTTGGTGTCCAGGAGCTGTTTACTTCTAATGACAAGGTTAAAATGTTGCATTTTCCTGTATATTTCTGGCCCCTAAAGAGGAGATCAGGAGTCGTGCAGACTTTCTTGTAAGGCATGGTTATACTTGTTGGCTCAGTGTTGACAATCCCTGCAACAATAAGCAGCAAAGAGGCAGTAAAGGCTACTGCTTTGCCTTCAGTTTTGAGGAGAGGGATCTTATGGATTACTGCTTCTTGGAGCTTGCCACCCTTAGCAAAGTGTACTGATCAGTTTGATATGTTTGACTTGTAAACACCATTTCATCAGCTTCTTAGGTGGGTTCTGCAGCATGCGCCATGGTTTGTGTTGCTACGGCTGTGCAGCAGGTAGTACCTAAGCTCTCTGCTTAAGAAACATTTTGAATTTTCCTGCTTCAGCTTGGGTGTTTGTGACGTAGCCTGGCAGTTTACAGCTGAATTCTCCCCCTGCTATCAGAGCTCAGTGCAGGCCTAGCACTGTTGAGATGACTCTTTACTCAAGGAAAAAACCATCAGACTATTTGGCAGAAGTCTCTGCTCATTAATGAGAATATTTATTTTTTTCTTAGAGGTATCACCACATCTAACTCCATAGGTACAACAGGGAATCATGATAAAGAAAGTGTTGTTAAATGCCAGTGTTTTAACTTCCCCAAAGGGGAATAAAAATACCTATATTTTGTTTCCCCAATTAGTAATATCACATAGGCCCCAGTTGTAAACAATCTGCAATGAGTAAACAGTCTTTTTTGTTTTGCTTTTCTATGCATTAACTACGCTTTCAGTTTAGCACAGATTCAACACATAATAGCCCACATTTCTGTAACTCAGCTTCTGAAGTAATCTACCCTAATTTTAAGAGCGATTCTGTTAGGGGTGAGGATTGATGGGAAGAGTCTTTCTATGCCAGAAGTGTTAGTAACAAGGACCGGTTGTTCCCTCATTCCCCTTTATTGCCGTTTGTTGCAAGTCAGAGGTTTAAAGTAATCTCAGAATAGTGTAGGAGTGTTGACTTTCATACTAAACTGCTAGTGTGCTTTTACTAATACAGTTATTCAGATAGTAATTTAAGACTCACATCACAAATAGAATGGGAAATTTGCATAGCTGCATACAGGGAAAAACAATCACTGTGTCCTTAAGCCTGAAAATACGTGTGCCTGTCTGAGAATTTATGTTGTCTTGACTTCAGATGGACTAAGAACTTATTCAATGATGAATGTGTTACGTACATGTTGCCAAATACAGATGTCTATTTTCTTTTCTAGAAAAGCAGGAGAGTCCCCAGTGAAGAAAAATGAGAGGAGGAGGACAGGGAAATCAGCTAGTTTGATTTTGTGATATTTTATTACAGAACGTAACTTTTTCAGTGGAAAGACTTGTCAAAAGTGTCTCTCTGGGTCATCAGGTCCAGCCTTCTGGCACTGTAGGTAAACCTGCTATATCATCCTCTTCATTAAATTGTCAACAACCATTTCAAAGTAGCTAAGTAGACTTTTTTCCAGAATTTTAGAGAGTTGTTTCATTGCTGTCATGGATAGAAATACTTTTCAAAAGACTATCTAGACATTTGGCCTCCTTGAGGTCAGATTAGCAGGTCTGTTGTTGACTGAATTATTGTTTCATTTTAAATTCTGCATGGGTGGTTGTTGGTTTTTTTGTTTTGTTTTGTTTTGTTTTGTTTTTTTCAGTTGTTGTGGTTGTTTTTTGTTTTTGTTTTTGTTTTTTTCTTTAGGTTTTCTTTACTTTGGAGTAGGAAGAAGAGAGGCTAGAAAGGTTTTAATAAAATCACTTAGTCCTCATACAGTAGTCACTTTTACTATCCCAGCATCCTCAATAGCTACAGCAGAAGAGCTGTGAGACACCTCCTTACTTATTTCCTTTACTCTGTTCTTAAACCTGTTGTCCCTGAGTGAGTTTGCCATTCCTCCGAACAAGTTGTTATGCCTGTCTCTGCCTCCTTTTTTGGTCGCAAGCTCTGGAGGTTCACTGTTTGTTGTGAAAAGTGCATTCTTCATCAGTTCTAATCTGCTCTTATACTAGTTTCAAGTGCCTCTCATGATTTATTTCTAAATGGGTTTAGGGAGGATTTCACAGACTTGAAAGAAAAGGTAAGACTGACATGAAATACCTAGGAAATAGGAGGAAAAACTTCTGAAACATAACTATATAAAACCGATCTTTTAAATTTTTATAAAATTTTAGGGAACTTGCCTTCTAAATTTTCCCTGAGCCATGCAGCTTCTTCACCATTAGTTTTATTTACGTGCATACACAAATCAAATGTTTTGAGCACAAAAGCTATTTGCCTGTGAAGTCCTGTTAAACAATTTCTGTTATCACTCTGATGATGGCCTGAAAAGTTTACCAAAAAATTTCAGAATTCATTTTTTTGTTCTTCTTTTTGTAATGATATTACAGTGGCATGAAAAGTCAGAAGAGAAAAGAGATATAGAGCATTCCCTCCTTACTTTCTTTTTGCTTCACTCCAGATATAACTATCTATTCTGGAGGATAACATAGTTTTTAGGAGTCAGCAGGAGTAGTAAGAGAAAGAACATGAAAACAGTAACAGAAACAAAATGTAAAAGAACTTCATCACAAATATATTTGCTTTCCATTACTATCTCTTCTGAATTTAGCGAGAATCAATATTACACAGATTTTGGAAGGAAGAGTAAAAGGGCGGCCTGAAAAAAGGGAGTGAATTTATTTATATAGTTCACATTTATATTTTCTAGGTTTGTTGTAAAAATGCCTAAGAACTGGAAGGCATTTCATCAAATCAAACATCATAGGGAGTTCAAGGAAAAGAATTTTAGTTCATTTTTTTTCTTTTTAGTGGGGAAAAATTAGGAATACTAGCTGAAACTCCAGGTTTCTTTTTCTTAAGTCTGTGTTGCAACCACAGCATCCCGAACTCAGAGGATGCAAGAATAAAAGGAAATGATGTCATATCAATTCCAGACTTCTATAAGTGAGGCACCCCACTGTGAGCCATAGGCAGGGAAGGGCAGATGGGGGTCACTAGGCTTGTGTCTTGGGAAGTCAAAGTAGGTTTATCATTGTCTCTACTGAGTGCAAATCCGATTTGCTTAACAATGAAAGACAGCTTTGTGGAAAAATAGCTTCAGGAATGCTTATTTTTATAAAAAATCTGGAAGAAATTACAAGAGCTGTAGGAAACATCTCTACATTTGGAAATGTTGGAGATTTGGGATGAAATCCTAGGGGTAGTTCTCAAAGACAACTTTAAATAGATGCTTAGACACTGTTGCCATCCCCCATCCCCCGCCCCCCCATCACCCCTTTTCCTTTTCAGACCTTCCTCAGTAGACTTTGGTTCACTTTATTAGTGATACAACTGTATCTTCACAGAAGACAATATATTGAATACTTGGTTTTAACCTTCGATTTCGTTTTCAAGGTAAAACTTCATCTTCTGGGAGCTTCCTACAGGCTTGGTTAATACACCTGTGAATCTCACAGTTCCTTCTCTGTCAGCTAGCTCTCCAACTATTTTATTTTTAAGAGTACACTGGTTGTATTTAGACATCAGTGAATTTGAAAAAGAATAAACTGAAGATGACTGCACCACACACACACACACACACACACACACACACACACATTAGAATTTTATTACAGCATGTGTGAAAAAAAATGAAGAAAACGTGTATGTGATCGAAATGTAATAAAAATACTTCATTCTTGATAAACAAGACTATTAGTAATTCACATTGAAGTGCCCTTTCTTTTTCTGTTTGTTTTTTTTGTTTTGTTTTGTTTTTTTTTTTTTTTTGCTTTGTTTAATGCCTTCTTACATGACAAATACCAAAACGTCTCCCCCATAATTGTAGTATTTCTTTCTTATAGAATTATTGTAGTTAAAGGCTACACTATTAAGTTACTGCCCAATACAGTGAAAAAACCCTTACAAACCTCCTTCTGGATTAGATAAGATGTCTTCATGCCACAGATCTCTTAGTCACTGGCAAATGTGATGCTTTCTGCTCTAAGCTCAGTTGGAAACTTTTTTTTTTTTTCTTCTGAATATAAGTTAAAAGTGAATCTCCTTTTTCTGTGGTGTTTGATGGTTGTGTTTGAACTGTGACTGTCCCATCGTCCCCAGAAATTAGTTTTGTGAATTTGCTTTTCCTTCAATCTGTTTCTCAAAACCTAATTTTATTTATTTTCATATAAAAAGTTGTAGGTGGTTGATTAATCTATCTAATGACTATAGATAGTTTAAAATTATGAAGTAAATTGCTTTTCTTAATTTGGAGGAGGTCATGAGAAAACGAAGGAAGGAAAAAAAAAAAAAAAAAGATCCCAGTTAATTATTTTGAAATCTAGTATTGTCAGTTGGTGTGATTAAATTCTGTGCTGTCCAAAGCTGTTGGCCTTTTGCAGTTTTTGCATTGAGCCTGGAGCCTGGAGTCTGTGCAAATAAGCATTTTAAAAGGCCCTATCTGAAAAGCCATGTTTAATGGATCTTTTATGAAGACCTCATCTAAATAAGAAATAAGAAATATATTAATACTATTTTCAAATGGTTAAAGTCATATACAAACACTATTCACAGCTGTAATGTGTATGTTATTTTTTTAACAAGGAGGCATGAAAATACTTGATAACTTGCATTGATTAAGACATAAGCTACAATCCAATTTTATTTGTACTTCTGTAAAGAGAAGTTGTTTATTTATGTTGCTCTAGAGGAGATGTGCTTGGATAGCTAAGGTTGTCTTTTGACTTACAGTCTCTAATGAAAGACATGCTACCTGATAGCCCATATTGATTCTGAGAGAAACCCTGCAGTATATTAAGAAAATAATGCAGGCTTTAATGAGCTAACGTGTCTCTGAACTAAAAACTGGAAAGAGAATTAAGAGATGGCAATCACAGACACTGAAAAGGCAGATGTTTGAGAAGATCAGAGGTAATAAGCTTATCTCCACCATTATTCTCAAAATAATCAAAGTGGAGACAGTTCCTTGTTCTGTAACATGCTGACCCAGATCTTCAACAGCCATCAATTGTTTTAGCCTGGATAGTTTCAAGGAGCTGTTCTCATAGCTTAGCTGAGATTTACAGCAGCTGGCTGAGCTCCAAGCACTTATTTGCATATGATTTTATTATAATGCATTATTACAGACAGTGCAATCACAGCAGCTGACTTTCACGTGTAGAAATCTCATGGCCAAGTAACATAGGAGACAACCAAATACGCCCCACATGGGTCCAGTCAGCAGCAACTTGCAACTGCCTAGCTGCAACTTCTGTGCTCTCTTCTGAAATACCAGGAGTGAAAGAATAAAGGTGCTTAAGAATGGTACAGTCTACGTGCCACAACATCTTGTGACAGGCACACTATCCTCTTCTGCCAGCCTATGTGCTGAATAACATAACTAATGTAAAGTACTTCCAATCTGCAGTATCTATGTTACAGAATAGATTGCTTTAACTCCTACCAGCTTGTTACACTCAAAATCCTTTTACAGGAAAAAGGCACACGCTTTATGTGCAAAGCCAGTAATGCATTGTTAGTCTAATTAAAATCTTAACAGGTTAATTGAAGAATTTTAGTAGCCCAATTGCAATGATAATAATGTGATACTGGTGTTTACAGATCAAATCACATATAGTTAAAAAGGTATAGACACAAACTTCCTAAAAGCTATCCTTCTCTTTGGTGATGCGTTCAGCCTTGCACTACCCCTTGGGCCCTAAGGTGGATAGTAGCTTCACTGCAAGGACTGTGGGGTATGGTCTGTTACCAGTATCCTGAACCATTGCAGGGGGGAAAGATGAAGTTGATATTTACACCTAGGATATAACAGTGGCCAATTTTGTGCTTAGCAACATGATCTGCACCTTGCTCTTCCTTCACTGTTCTTCAAGTCCATGTTACACTCTATAAGGTGTGTTTTGCTCTTGTTTGAATACTTGTTCTTTGTTCTATTTATTACCACTAAGACTGTTTTTGGGTCCCAGGATTGCACTCATTCAGTGACCAGGAGTGACTGGTTAGCTGCCTGTAGCACAAGGTATGGTATTGCTCTGTGCTTGGGCTTTCTGCTTATCCATGCTGCATTTGTTTTAAGTCACAGTTATCTCATTCTGCATAGATTAACTACCTGTTATTGCTGCTTTTAGCTACTAAATGTTTATCTCTGAATAGCGATAACTATTTTAACACAGTTTACTTTCAAAACTGAACAAAACATAAAACAATAGTTACCTGGTCATTAGACGATTGCTGTTACTGCCAAACTAAAACAAATCTTCAGGGAGGCAGAGTGAAATTCAGACAAACCTTCTCAGGTAATAAGTGCTGAATTATCAGTTTAAGGCAAAGCCTGTGGTCTGTTATGAGCAGTGGCAACACCATCATTATGGGATTTCATGGCTACAAAGATTTACCTTGTATAATGTGTAATCATCAGAGCGATAAATTTCTGAATGTATTTTCATTCAACAACTATACCCGCATTGCTGAAAACTCCTCCTGAATATCCATATATTCTCATGTGTTGGCATCAATGTTTGCTGCAAGTGTGAAGTCTTTTGCATTAACCCAATTCAGCTCTGAAGCTATTTAGCTTAAAAGGTCTAGTTGCCTTATCACCAAGAAAAGGTTATAACAGAAACCTTTCCATGGAGGTTAAGGATGCATTTTTGTCGATACTGTTAGAGAGCCAAGTCAGTGATCCAAACATCTTTGTGCTGTCTGCTCTATTTAGGATGATGAAAGGACATTTCTTTGCCTAAATAATTTATAATCCATATGCTATGATTTGAAAGTTCCAATGAAACTTTCTCTGGTTTTGAAGCTGAATAACTATCTTCTCTAAGACCTTCATTCAGTTACTAAGGAAAGTTTCTGTGCAATTAGGCTAACCTCATCTTCACACTTCTGTGAATATGTAGCTACAGTTGCATCCTTTCTAGCAGCTGACCCTGCTAATGTGAACATGTTCATATGGTTAAGATTAATGAGTCAATTATTTTTACACAAACTATCTGTCACATAACCTGTTTTCCTTGATTTGATTATTTTAATTAAAAAAAAAAAAACCCACGTTCAATTCTCTTCTTTATTGATGTTCTTGTGTTAATCAGGAACAATTATTAGTAAGACTTTGGTGGATGGTTGCTTCCAAGCTCCTTAACTGAAAATACAATCCTTAGAATAGAGAGTTGGAAGAAGCTGATTTTTTTTTTTACTGAAGACTTCTAAGCAAAGTCTGGTTGTTTCTTCTGTAGACAAGATGGATTGTCACTTAGAATATGGAAATGTCCAAATCAGTGCTTATGATCTAAAAATTAATTACTCTGAATTTACTCTGGAGCAAATATTAGCAGTTACATATCACACTTACATCTCAACCATAAATGCATCCCATCAAGTTAAAATCTTGCTGACTCACTTAGGTGGCAAATCTTGAACACACTAAGTACCCTCACCTTCACTGAGTTATTGAGCATTACATATATTTCCAGCTCTAAGAAAGAGCTTGGATTTGACATTTGTTAAATTTAAAATTAAGCTTTGAACCATAGCACATTAACAATAGACTGCTTATTGTTTGGGCTTATGTCACTTACTCTGGGGATGCTGGGACCTTATCTATGAATAGTTAAACAAATTAATAGAGTTATTTCATTAATTTAAATGTTTAATATCATTCAGTCACCAGGTGGCACTATTACATACAGTGTTTATCTTCAAAGAATCAGTTAAATTCTAGGAAAATATTTGTGAACTCTATTATGCTTCTTTCTAGATTCTGAAGAAATCACTAATAAAGCCTCTCTTTCCCAAATCTTTTCTATGTTGCTTTAGTCTCTTTAGTCTGAGACATTTTTTGATGCTTCAGCTGCTTAAAGTTTGCAAAGATGACAACAGAAAAACACATTTCTCAAACTCCTGTAGTAAAAGCTTCTGGTTTAAGCACTCTGTGTTGTACCGTCTTTGAAAACCACGTTGTCTGACTACAGTGAGGACATGTAGTAAAAATACCCCACAGCTGGTCATGGTTGGCTCTGTGACTGTTCACATGCTAGCACCTATGAACATTGTGGCTCTCTGGGTCTGTATGTCATCAGACATAACTTGACTCTTAAGCTACATGTCACCCAGATCATGTGGAAATACAGTCAATAGTTTGTCTGAGTATTGCTTAACTCATCTTATTGTTAGAGTTATGGTGATTTAACAGTGACTACTCAAATAGGTATTGTGGGTCTTTCATCTTAAACTTGTAAGACTTTGTTACTGTAAATTTCATAATAAAGAAACTAAACTGTACTTTTAACTGCAATATTACTGATGTAATTAAAATAACCAGTAAGGGGTAGTGTAAGTGTTATTAATGGCACTATTTCATCCAGAAAAGGAAAGGAGATTTAAAGTGAGATGAGTCTTCAAGTGTTTTGCAAGTGTCTCACACAGTAAAGCTAGGAGATAATTTTTCTTTTGACTGAAGAGTTACATGTTATGGTTCAGCTTTAACCACACTTTATCACACAAATAGCTAGCAATTTGCACAGTTCTTACCACCTTAAACCGTGGTTAAAAAGACAGCCCCCCACTCAGACATTTATGCTACATTAAGGAAAACACTGCCCTCAAGATAAGTGGTAATATTATGTCCTGCTCAACCACGTGTCACTATCCAGGATACACTTTCCTCTGTAAGCAACTTCGGAAAAAAAGTTGAGATGACAGAGAGGAATACTTAAGATGTGTTTGTGTGTATACCATCATTCTGTTCTTTTCTTACAAAACGCTATTTTTTTTTTTTCCAAAATCTCAGCTTTCCCTTCCCTTCCCTTCCCTTCCCTTCCCTTCCCTTCCCTTCCCTTCCCTTCCCTTCCCTTCCCTTCCCTTCCCTTCCCTTCCCTTCCCTTCCCTTCCCTTCCCTTCCCTTCCCTTCCCTTCCCTTCCCTTCCCTTCCCTTCCCTTCCCTTCCCTTCCCTTCCCTTCCCTTCCCTTCCCTTCCCTTCCCTTCCCTTCCCTTCCCTTCCCTTCCCTTCCCTTCCCTTCCCTTCCCTTCCCTTCCCTTCCCTTCCCTTCCCTTCCCTTCCCTTCCCTTCCCTTCCCTTCCCTTCCCTTCCCTTCCCTTCCCTTCCCTTCCCTTCCCTTCCCTTCCCTTCCCTTCCCTTCCCTTCCCTTCCCTTCCCTTCCCTTCCCTTCCCTTCCCTTCCCTTCCCTTCCCTTCCCTTCCCTTCCCTTCCCTTCCCTTCCCTTCCCTTCCCTTCCCTTCCCTTCCCTTCCCTTCCCTTCCCTTCCCTTCCCTTCCCTTCCCTTCCCTTCCCTTCCCTTCCCTTCCCTTCCCTTCCCTTCCCTTCCCTTCCCTTCCCTTCCCTTCCCTTCCCTTCCCTTCCCTTCCCTTCCCTTCCCTTCCCTTCCCTTCCCTTCCCTTCCCTTCCCTTCCCTTCCCTTCCCTTCCCTTCCCTTCCCTTCCCTTCCCTTCCCTTCCCTTCCCTTCCCTTCCCTTCCCTTCCCTTCCCTTCCCTTCCCTTCCCTTCCCTTCCCTTCCCTTCCCTTCCCTTCCCTTCCCTTCCCTTCCCTTCCCTTCCCTTCCCTTCCCTTCCCTTCCCTTCCCTTCCCTTCCCTTCCCTTCCCTTCCCTTCCCTTCCCTTCCCTTCCCTTCCCTTCCCTTCCCTTCCCTTCCCTTCCCTTCCCTTCCCTTCCCTTCCCTTCCCTTCCCTTCCCTTCCCTTCCCTTCCCTTCCCTTCCCTTCCCTTCCCTTCCCTTCCCTTCCCTTCCCTTCCCTTCCCTTCCCTTCCCTTCCCTTCCCTTCCCTTCCCTTCCCTTCCCTTCCCTTCCCTTCCCTTCCCTTCCCTTCCCTTCCCTTCCCTTCCCTTCC
>NW_020799145.1:3871111-3884214 GCF_003259725.1 Athene cunicularia
TTTTTTTTTTTTTTTTTTTTTTTTTTTTTTTTTATCTATCTCAGGAACATGTAGGCTCTCTCTGGCCCAATTTGCCATGAATAGACTGTTACAGAATAGTTCATGTGCATTGGATTTAGTTGTAAATGTGTTGAAGTTGTAAAAGTAACACTCGTATAAATTATTCAAGCAGCCTCTTGATTCAGCTGGAGTTCTGCTGGTGGTTGGTTTATAGAGTTTAGTTGTCAAGGCAGGCATTTGAAGGCAGTCATTTACTGAGCATCAGGAATACCACAGAGGCTGAAAGAAGAGCTAACAAGGACAGGCAGATATTTAGAGCACGGAATCTGTGTCTGGATATTCTCTTAAATGTGTATATGCAGCAAATGTCACTGAGTGCAGTCAAACATGCAGCACTCTGCTCCTCCAGCTCTTTCCCCTTCAGTAACAGCAGCCTAAGACTCACAACAGAGAAGCCAGGCTAAAATATACTATATCCTTCTGGATAGGTTTTACTGCTATTGTCAAATCTTTAAACAGTAAAAACCAGAGAAGATAACAGGCTGTGTTTCTGAAGGAAGTGACTATAGATTCCCAGTTATGATTATGATAGTGGGAGTGTTTACTGATGGCTGCCCATCAATATAGAAAACCTTTTCAAGTGAGGTACATCAGGAATCTGTTGTGGTTGTAGGCCTCTTCTTTTCATCAGGCTTTTAACTGAAGGGCAGATGATGTGCTAGACAGTATTTGTCTAAAGGTTACAGTGGCAACAAGATGGAAGAGGTTTCAAGCACGGTGAAGGAAACATTCAAAATCCACTATGACACTGCTCTGCAGTGGAAGAATTTCAATAAAAGCCATTGAAAACCAGAAAATTATCATCATCAGATTATATTTGACAAAGTCAATCAGTACAAAATCTCTGACTTATGAACTGTGGTGTACAATTCACTGTTTAAAATGACCCTGAGACAAGAAGGGTCAAATCTGGCAAATATGAGACTGATTCTTATGAAGGGATTCATAGCAAATCTGGATACAGCAGGTGAGTATATTTCATTTCTGTACTGGACCAACTGGAATAAGCCACAATACAGAGACAGTAATATATATGAATAAATATGACATAGTGGGAAACATTTAGTTTGGCTTCTACAAAATGAGGTCATGCACTCAAAATGTATTAGAATTCCATTGAGGTGTCAGTGATTATATAGATGAATAAGATCCCGTGGTTGTTTTATATTTGGGCTTTCAGAGTGCTTTTGATGATCTCTTACCAGACTCACAGAGATTCTAAACTGACATGGGACGAAAGAGGAAGCACAGTTATTGTGGACTATCATAAAAAAAAAACCAAAAACAAAAAGAAGAAATAACTGCCGGGTGTTACAATGTTCAGTACTGGAGTTCATTAAGAGTCTGTGCTGAGATGTGTGTTCATCCACATATTCACCAAAATACTGAGAAAACGGATGGATATACAGAGAGGTAAAAATGTTTGCAGATAATATAAAATTATTCAGATCAGTTAAATGAAAGCTGACTGCAAAGTGCTGCAGGAGGATGTCACAATACTGAGTGTCTTGGTAATAAAGTGAAAGATAACTTCAGTCTGTGAAAGTAATGCATCTGGGAAAAAACACTATCTGTATGTACACATTGTGTATATATAACGTGACAGGCTCTAAATGAACTATTACTATTCAGAAGGAAGATTGCAGAGGCATTGTGGCTATTTTTATGAAAACATCAGCTTAATACCCAGAGACAGTTAAAATGGAAAATCAACTGTTAGGAATTACTATGAAAGAAAATTAGAACAAACCAGAAAACATTATTATGCCCGAAGACCAAGATGTGCTCATATCATTAATACTAAACACAGCTCTCATTACAACATCTCAAAAAGGACACAATAAAACTAGAAAGAGAAAAAGATGACAATGATGTTCCATTTGTTTCCACATGAGGATAGATTAAACAGACTAGGTTTCTTCAGTCTGTGAGGAAAAGTGACTGGAGGTACCAGATAAATCCAAGAATGATGAGGAGAAAGTGAACAGGGACTGATCAGTCACACTTTCCCACAACAGAATGAGAATGGAGAAAATGACATTATTTGGCAGTATGTTTACAACAAACGGTATTTTTTTCCCCCGCACAATACATAATGTCACTATAGGATTTATTATCAGGAGAGATGTGTTCAGAAAGTAACTGAAAGTGTTCAAAATATAAAAGTCCATGGAGAACTCCTCCTTTCAAGTATGGAAACTGCTTGGTTTCTAGATGAGAAAAGTTAAGAAACCATGCTGATGGAAGTATTGTGTTATTTTTGCCCCAGTATAATTTGCTTTAAGCACCACCTCCAAACTGGCATCATTTGGAGAGATGATGCTGTCCTGTAAACCATACAAACCCCAGTTAGATGGTAGGACTCAGTGGGTCATGGTTAATGGGCCATGTCCTGCCTGGAGGTAGGTAACAATTGAGGTCCCACAGGGTCTGTCCTGGGAGCTGTTCTGTTTGACATCTCTATCAGTGATCCAGAAGAAGGAGGATCCAAAAGAATGGAGGATACATGCATCAGAGTGTGAGATGACACCAAGGGGGACTAATTGATTCACTCAAGGCTGGCCTGTCATTCAGGGGGAGATGCAGAAGGGAAGAAAAGGTCTGACAGGGTTGACATAAAATTCAGCATGGGCAGAGGCCAAGCTGTGCCCCAGGATGGCAGAGCCCTGCAGGGATGCAGGCTAGGATAACAGCACTGGGGAGCAACTCTGGGAAGATGGCACCAGGCTGTGGTGGGCAGCAAGCTGAACCAGGGCTAGGAGACCTCCTGAGATCCAGGCTAGTCTGAATTATCCTGTGCATGTATGACCATGTCCTGTGATGTGATCATACATGACTACTTGTATATTCTCTTCTGCTTTCATTTGTGTAGCTAGCTGGTCACATGTTATTCCACAGTTCTTGACTATTGTACAGAAACCAGTTTATGTGCAAGACATTTCTTGTTCTTCAATAGCCTAATCAGGAAGCCTAACAAATTCAAATTTTATGTCTGATTTTATATTTCTGTTACTCAGGTAACCAGACTCCTCCTCTAGCAGGAACTAGGAAGAAAAAAAAATATTGAAAACTACTTTACCACTGAAAAGAAGGGGGAGGGAACTTACGTGGTATGTTAATGGATTACAGAAGAAGACAGAAATGTGCCCAAAATACATAAGATCATGAGGCAGTAAAGTTAACCAACTTTGTAGGCTGCTTTGTAGACACTATCAAAATCTCTCAGAAATGGGACTGCCTTGAGAGTCTGTTCCTCCTAATAAGCACTGCAGACAAAGAAACTGGGGGGCATAATATGCTGGAATTTCTGGATTCTTCTGCTTGCAGTAACTCGTATCTGCACATAGAAATAAGTGAGCTTAAAAACTGCTAGTGGTAGAAGCCTTCCACCCTTTCTTTCTGGAGACTCTGTGACATGATCTCTTAAAGGAGATATTTACAGAGAAAAACATGGAAGAATGTTATTGGCTTTTGCGTAAAGTTTTCCATGTATAAATCCTTCCATACTTCTCAGGAAGGATAGGAATCGAGAGTGATTCTGGACTACAAATCTCTGTGATTCATAGTTCTCTAACATTTATACTTCTAGAATATTCTAATCACATTTGTTAATTCTTAAGTTATATCCACCTTTCTCTTCATATCTAAAATCAGTTATCTGTGGGTTAGGCATCAAAATTGAAATCTACTATAGAAAGGTGAGAAATGTCTAGGGTCCAGTGTCAATTCATACTGATTTATATCTTTTTTGACAGTCTTTTATGCTTCCAAAGCAGAATAAAAATGAGAATTAGATTTCTGGCTTGCCAGAAGTCCTGAAACACAGCACTTTCTTTTTACTTAACTGAGACTGTCTTGAATGTATAGATTTAAAAAACAACTCTTCTCAGTAACCTCTCCCATCATATCATTATAATGGCATCATAGACTGAAATGTGCTGATAATTTTCTGCAGCCTTAGTATTTTCCTTATGTTATGACTGATTTGTAAGACAGAAAAAGAAATGGAAAAGTTTATTTAGAAAACATCTCTCCTAAGTATTAAGACTCATTATTTAAACAGGATGATATTTCTGTCTATCATTCTATATATTCAGTAATAATAATTTAAAAATTTAGTTGTTGTGAAGGAGTTAGCTAACAGCAGAGAAGCTCAAAAAAATCTATAAATTGGTTGCAATTTTATTATTCAAATAGGTGAATTTATTTTTGTTGATATAAGGTATGAGATGTAAAAGTGACCTAAAACATACAAAGAGACTACTTTTGTGGATTTAGGCAAATGACATAGTATTTGTCATGAAACACAGTATTTTCCAAAATACGTGCAGTGTATATTATGAGTGTTGCTTAATTTTAAAGCTATCTGGAGTCTGTTTGATTATGTGTTCCAGTTCTGCGAACATTTGTTTATTTGTTAGTAGACGAGTCTACAGTGGAGCCAGATGCTTAGCTATAGGGGACACCGAGCATCATTTGCTGAGACATGTTCACCTCCAGCAAGGGCCAAGAACTGTAAATAGCTATCTTGGGTCAGGGACCAACTTGCTCTGATAAGCCTAGTTAGTCTAAAGAATTTGCCTTGTTAGTTTGATTTGCTCAGTAAATCCCTTTACATTTTTTCAGAGTCAATCTTGATACGTACATGGAGCGCTCTATGTTTCTTCAGCCTCTCATAATATGGCTCCAAGTGCTTTTGATGTTCTTTGGCAATACGAGGGTGTAAGCTCTTTTAGGACACAACAAAAAAAAAAAAAAAGATGGAATGAACATACTGGGTTGAGAGGAAGTTATGGAGAACTTTTAGGTTCACAGACTGAACATACAGAGCTCTGTCCAGGTTTTTAAGATAATTAGTATTCAGAATACATACATATATATTTATATAAAGATCTGATCAAAGAAATGACAATAAAGCTAATGAGCACTCAGAACTTTTGAAAATGTAACCCCAGCTGTGGCGGATGAACACTTGAAAACTTGCCCCTAGAAGTCAAGAATATACAAATCATAGTATATCAATCTGTTTCCCCAGATAGTATTTCCCTGAGAACAAAATGATCTGATTGCATATCTAATGAGTCACATGGATGCTGCAACTCCCTCTGAAAACCTTTCATTAAAGTTGTGTGCATGTGAAATCAATGTAGGTTGGAGCTTAAATCCTGTACCTCCTTGAGAGTGAGAGTGATTGCAGAGGCAATGCTGTCATAAAACTCAGGTGCAAATTTACTTGGAAAGAAGTGGCTGGGAACCATTTTCTTTCTGTATCAGTGTTTGATTTATTTTTTATATCTGTGGATTTTGATTACACCTGGATGTTCAACCATTTTTCGTGATGACATTTCCTCTTAATTCTTCTCAGTTTCAACTTTGACTTTTGTGCATTAACATGTTGCTGCTGTTGCATGGGACTGTTATATTTATGTTTCTTCCTAGAAATTAGATGATGATCAGGGTCTTTAATGCTGTACCTGACCTCTGAGTTCCAGAGCACAAATCAACATTTCTGTGGTTCACTAATCAGGCATGATAAAGAACTAGGAATGCTGGCCTGTGCATTACAATGCTGTGGGAGAATGCTCAAACTAAATGAGAAACATTCTCTATTTTAAATGAAACACCGATATATTTTCTGTCAAAGGTCAGCAAATCATAATGTTGGGCTCATGATTACAGTGGCTAGTTGCCTACATGTGGAGCTACCTTGTTTTTTAACAACAGTGTGTAATTGTGCAGACTGCTGAGACCAGCCTTCACAACAATTGTTTTGGTCTCAAATGTTGAATTGACATAAAATGGTCACAGTAAAACAAACTTTCAGAAGATGAAATCCCATAGGGGAAAAGGTTTAGTTTTTATGTTTTGATAAGGATTTCTTGTGATTGACTCCCTATCCTTTAGGAAGAAGAGGTTTGCAGCTATTGCTGTGCAGTACAATAATAAAAACTATTCTTACCTAATTTCCTAAAGCTCTTTTAAAGTCTTTTCCAATTAGTCTGCAACTGTTAAAGGGATTTTTAATCTAAATTAAAAAAAGTAATCAAGGCAGTATGACTCTGCTCAGCCCTTAGGGAAGATTATCCATATTCAGCCCCTTCTAATGGCCTATTGCAACCTGATATATTGGCAGTCATCCAGCCTGTCTAACAGTCCTAACAGACGCTTAGGCTATGAGCCCTTGAAAGAACTTTCCTTTAAAATAAACCAGCCTGTTTTGTTCGACATATTTCCTTTTCCCTTCCCTTCCCTTCCCTTCCCTTCCCTTCCCTTCCCTTCCCTTCCCTTTTTCTTTGTTATATCCTTATTTGGTATGATTTTTACCCTGAGCCCTTAAAAGGACTTTTGTTTTAAATTAAAACAGTATGTTTTGCTTGACATGTTCATTTTCTTTCCTTTATTCCTTACATTCCTTACCTTGCCATGGTTGATGCCAAAACCCAGGCTCAAAACTCAGTCAAGGGAAAGGGAGGTATTCAGTAGCATCACAGGCAGTTTACTCTCCTGTGCAACAAATATTCCCTAACTTTCTTCAACCCATCCTGTTAAAATCAGTGTCCAGATTATAAATTGCATGAAGACCAGGAAGTGTGGATGACTAGGAATAATCTCTCTTGTGTGTGAAGTGACAAATATGTCTTGTTCCCAGAGTTATGTTGCTGATAGATGAAGACAAACTAGAAATGTGTAGAAAGACAAGATCTGGCCATCCTGGATATACTGTGGGTTCAAACCTTTACGTACATCACTCCAATCGGAGCTGTGGGGAGTTGTCATACCTCTGGTAGATGAAGATTCCTTAGAGTGATTTCATCAATTCCTATGAAGTCAGATTTTCTTGTCTATGTATAGGACAATCAGACCTCTCAGAGAAGTAAATAAAGCTGTGGGAATTAAACTTTCTTGTTCACTCATCAATCCACAGAAAAAAATATTTCTTTGGTTTTAAAACAGCACAAGAAAGGGCTATCTCCCTGTACCGCTAGAGAGTTTGGGGCAGTCTGGCTCCTGAAGGTCAGGGAATAAAGTAAGCATACGTAGACAAGGTATAGGGATTTTTTTCTACACAGTTTGCTGGCCAGTTTCACAGATCTCCTAGGAATACTAGCAGAGTAGCTTAAGTTAACATTGAGAAAAAGACATTCCTGGATTGAGGAAATATAGCTGTCTGCCTTGCACTTACATGTACTTGTATACTGAGGGAGAATCCACCCCTCATAATATTTCAGATTCTGGAGTTTGTGACAGGTGTTCGTGTTTGCCTGCTTATTGGGGGGTTTCAAATCATCACTGTGTAGTTTGGGGGCCATAATTGTATGCACATTTACTTCCATCTCTCTTTCCAGGCTTCCTCTCTTTCTCTCCTGCTTTTGTTTCATGGAAGCAATGCTCACACTGACACTGCAGTAATGCTGCCAGAATTCACCCTCTGTCATTTCTCACACATCACTGGTCTTAGAGAGAGATTGAGCCTGAAAAGTGGTCAGGATATGGTTAATTCCAGATATTTTTTTCTGCAGATAATTGAATGCATTTATTTGGTTTTATCTTCTCATGTTGCATTTCTTAATGATGCGAGCTCTCTCTCAGGTCACCAACATAGTCCACAAAGTCTACTTTGGAGCAAGAGTAGTACTGCACCACGGCTCAGAAAAGGAAAAGGGAGCAAGCTACTGTTTCCGTTAAAGTTAAAATGAAGTACACACATTTATTCCCTGGCATAGGGAGATAGGTGTTCATGTACTGTTGGAATTTCTAACAGTTTTCTTGTCTGATTATTTTTCTGCACATTTCAGGAAATGGTTAATTTGTCTAGCTAGTGTCCATTAAGTGAAGTATATAATATGGGTAGGATTTCTCTTTATTAAACTCCATATATACACCCAAGTCAACAATAATACCACTCTTCTAAAAATATACATGTTTCTCATATGTCATCATTGCTCAGAATGCCAGGAAAATGAGATTCATATGTGAGTGTAATAAAGTGGAAAAGTCATCAGTGTTCTTGTAAGTCTTTTTTTCCTCACTTTCTAGAGATTCCAGCAATTTTTAAAAATATGCACTGTCTTTGCAATTTTGCTGCCAAAAAGGAAAAGCTAGTTCATTCTGTAATATAACCCCATATTGTGGCTGCTTTATATTCAGATTTTATATTACACAATAGTGTTTGAAGCATTTCCAAGGTAACATCTAGCATACCCTGGCTTAGTAAAGTATTTAATTAGTATAATGATAGCCAATATGATGAGGGGAAAAAAAATCTCACTGAGTCAAGTTAGGAGACAAACTTACCCTGATCTATCACTGAACTGTTTTAAGCAAACTGCTCTTTTATTAGAGGCACTGTTTTTTATCGTAAGTACTTGACCTTTTTCTGTATCTTGATTTTTTCCTTTCCTTATTTTCTAAAGGAAAAAAAAAACATATTTGAGAATATATTTGTTAGGGAGACGTAATTTGTTTGTCATGTATTTTTTTCTCTCAGTACTTAGTAGTCGGGTTCAGTTGGGAAGACAGTGGGTTTTTTGTTAAATGTGGATGCATCGTAAGAAATAGTATGTGAGCTTTTGTTTCCTTTGTAGACGATGACAAATATTGCCAGGGACTCAATAGGTGGCACTCTTACCTCTGAGCTAGATTCACGTAATATTGTTATGCAGAGAGATAGAATACAAAAAAAGCCCAAACAAAAAAGAGGTAGATATTAAAAAGTGAAGGGTGTAGAGCAGTGCTGATCTGATTCTGAAATTAGCTACTGTTTTCTTTTCAATTGTGACACTCTCAGCTCTCTTGAAAGGTGTTATTCAGTGACCATTTCATAAGTGAGAAGCCAGCATGAAACATATGAATACATCTGTGATTTAAAATACGAATAACGCTCTTCTTTGTATTAAAAGACAATACAGGAAAAAGCATCTTTCATGGCCTGCAGCCTCTCAGAGTAACAACTGCTTACCCAGAGTACCCAGAGTTGAGCTGGCCATGCCAGGCACAAGGACATGAGTGATCTCGATGACTCTGTTATTTTGCTCTGACCAACACTTAGAAAAGTAATTCCAAAACCCTGCAAGAGAGACAGTTATTAGATTACTTCCTGGCAATGTGGCAGGAAGTAGCAAAACCTATTTCAGTTTTGTAGCATTGGGATTGACTAAAGCTCAGGAAAATCTTCAGACTTCAGTATGTTTATTCTAGTAGAAAAATTCCCATTAACATTAATGCATCTTGGATCGTGCCCTAGCTTTCTGGTTGTTATACAATATCTCAGGAGATAACTCATAAGGTTTGGAAGTTAATAAACTTTGGCTAGCCATTAGCAATGCTCTACCTAAATATTTAGAATAAGGGGTCAGGAGATCTACTTTCTCTTGACTACATACCACAATCTTGGCAGGCTATTCAACTTCCCTATCTTGGTATCTATATTAGCAAAATGGGGATAATAATCCCATTACTATCTCCTGTTCCTAGTCACCTTGCTAAGGTACTGTGAGAATTAATTTATTTTTGAAATGCTTAGAGACCCTCAGAGATTGCTGTGTGAGTGCAAAGCCTTGTTTTATTATTCAGTGCATTCTATCTGAGGCTCAGGAGACATTTGGCTTCCATTTCGGAACTTGCCATAAGAGGAATTATTACTGAGTGCTTCAGAGAACTATTAAATCACACAGACCTTTTAGGAAAATAAAAAAAGGGGGACAGGGGGAAGGGGTGGAAAGAACCCCCTCCCCCCCTAACCTAAACTTTCCATCTAAACAGAGAAAATTTTTGTATTATTTCTGCAAAAAACCCACAGATATCTTTACTGAAATTTATACAGAAAAACCATCAGAGGTCCCTACTTCATGTAACATGTCTCTGGGATTCAGTTTTTTTTACTACCTTTTGGGATTGCTTTTCTTTAATATAGTGCAAGGGTTAACAGTTCTGTTAGGAGATATGAGCCAAAGCTTTCACTTCTAAGTTGCATGTTGTGGATGAAATACATTACGATATGTTTAAATAAATAAACAGATGGAGACCTGCCTGCTGATTTCATGGTATTTGACATAATGCATGTTTGTCTTCTAGCAGACTTTTATTTCACATATTTATTAAATTTCAACTGCAGCACATATTGCCCACACTTGTTTTTCAGCAATAACCCCCACAGAAGCTTGGGAAGAAGGAACACTGCAATTCTCAGGAGGCTGAAATGCACTACACACTCGCTTTTCCATTTTCTTATAGTGGATGTTTTTCTAAAACCTTTGAACTGTAACTTCATTCTAACAAGAGAGAAAATATCCTGTTTAATCAATAAGACATGGCAGGGCGTGAATAAGTGTATATTTATGATCAAAGCTGCTTGTCCTAAATGAACATCCTTTAGTACATTTCAAACAGTGGAATGGCTGAATAGGAGAATGCAATTTTATTTTAAAATGTTACTTTTTGTCAAAGAATTTGCATAATCTTAATTAAATGAACAGGCTAATAAGCTCTGAGTTGTGAATTTTGCTGTTTTACACTCTAGCCAATTAAATAATTCAGTTTTTCAGGCATTCTTTATTGTGCAGACTAAATGGCTGTATATTAGGTTGATTTTTTTTTTTCCATTTTTGCAGAAAAACAGAACTAGCAGTAAACAGAAAATTAAATAATTGTCTAAATAATTAGCAGGATCATTTGCTTGCCAACCCAAATAATTAAAACAACATCAAAATAACTGGATTACATGACATAAGAAACACTGCCCAAAGAAGAAATTTTACTGCTGATGAAAAGACTTTTTTTCTGCATCCCTGGCAAACATTTAAGATCTGACAGATATTTTGGGGGTCCTAATATGCGACAATCAACTGCTAAATGCTGAGGCAGAAATGTAGAGAAGTGATATCTTCCTTTTTGCATTAGGGCTCTTGAGCTGTTCTTTGTTTCTCATCTGTGTGTGCTTCTGTGCTTCTCATCCGTAGGTGTGTAGCAAATCTCTCTGGGTAAACCCAGAACAGGACTGAAGATGACTATTGAGAGCCATCTCCAACTTTCTGGTAAAATATAGCAGCTGAAAAGGGGAATTAGATGGGAACAAAGATAGAACTGGTATTCCATCAGTTCCTCTCTGTATTTAGAAGTGAAATCTGAAGTGCAATATTATGCTACTCAGGAAATAGTGAGAGTGTGCTGTGAAATTTTGCAGTTTGGAAATTACCATCTAGAAATACATTGTGATTAGGGACAAAAGTACTTCATCCATGTGTGAAAAATTACAGGAAATGCAGGAATTTTCTGAATTCAAAAAGAAAAAGGGTGCACCATAAAACAGGCTGTATGAAAACCAATTAATCCACATTCATGAGATGGACAGCTCTGTTCTACTACAGGTGTCTAAAGGAGAAGTTCCTTGTTTTGCTTAAGACTGCTTTTCTAACCTATTAAAAGGCACAACTCAAGCTTTAATTGGGCAACACAGAGTACTCTTGTCTGTGGATATGCTCTGAGGATGGACATCTGAGGAAGGAACTGCGCCTTTTCAACATTCCTGAATGTCAGCTGCAGAAATGACATGTCTGGTGCATGGATGTGAGTGAATCAGTGAGAGAGTTTAGCAAAGCTCTGGAGACCTGATCCTCTGCAGCTCTCAAGTAAAGCTGTCCCTTCTTAACTTACCTTTTGCAGTGTATATCTAATCTAGAAAGCCACACAGACTTTTTCTGCCAGCCTTTCTTCTTCATTGGAGCCCAAACATACTTGTTCTTAGTGAAAAATCAGGGACTTAGCCAGCAGGAAGGAGGATTCGCATTCTCCTTGACTCACAGGAAAAAAATAAGTGGCGAGTTTCCAAAGAACACATTCTTATTATTTACTAAATGTACTATTTTGTTGAAATCAAGTAATTTTTTCAGTGAAGTTCTCACCACTGGCACTCTTCATCCAGGCCCCAGACTAAGAAAATGAAAATATAAAAGACAGTTCTGGAGCTGTAGGAATAACTAATCTAGTCCTCAAGGGAAATTTTTACCCTTGTCTCTTTACTGAATTACTAGTTAAAAGTATTTTACAAATGAACAGTACTGTGAAGAAAACCCTATGCATAAGGGCCTCTCAGCTGCAACAGAAGACACTTTAAAACCTAAGAAACTCTGTGCTCACCAAACAAGATTTGTGCTCCCTTCTCACAATCTAGTCCTGTTATAACAGCTGCTTCTCTATATTTTCATTCTACTATTTTTGTGTTTGTTGCAAACACATATACCTAAGGCAAGATAAGCTTTGGAAGCTGTTTTAAATGTAGCTTCGAATATTTTTTCACAATTGTTTAACTCCTTCCACCGTTCAATAAGAGAGGTTTTATATAATAATGGATTTATAATAATTTTATTTAAAATACTGGTTTTACTGTCTAACCTGATAGTCTAACATCAATACGTCATCTTTGTCTTTTCAGTATTTAAATATGACATTCTCACTTTCAACAGGCACAAAGAAAGACCTTCTTAAGCCTACTGAATTGTAGAATCCAATTCTGTAAGATATTGCTCTACTTTTTTATTAGTTGTACAATGCACATCTGTTGAGTATCTAACTTTCTTGCCATAAACCCAATATTAAAAAAAATACAATTATAAGACCATATTTCAACAATTATTTTTCTTAAAAAACTTTTTTCTTCTTAATATATTTCACACATATATAGTATTGCTATGTGCACAAACATGTATTCATCCAGGAGCTTTCATGCTGTTACAGCTTGAGATCCATTGGTGTTTTTGTCTTCTAGGATGCATGTGCCTTTATGGGCTAGTTAAATGATAGGCAGAAACTCATTGTATTTATGACTATGTTTTAGTTAGGAAGTTGTTTTAAGGACCCCATGGCTTCAACAGGTGTTCTTCAGTTAGGCTTCAGTGTACTGTAATGTTACAGCAAGTGCCTACAGGCACAGATTTTTGGAAAGCAGTGTTTAAATAACAAACTATTTCATTCTACCTGCCTTGTTCTACCGAGTGCTTTTTTTTTTTTTTTTTTTTTTTTTTTTTTTTTTTTTTTTTTTTTTTTTT
>NW_020799145.1:3884264-3898342 GCF_003259725.1 Athene cunicularia
AAAAAAAAAAAAAAAAAAAAAAAAAAAAAAAAAAAAAAAGACAGAGAAGCTCTCTTTATAATATCCTCGTGATATGAGATAGCAGCTATCTTTTCAGCTATGCAATTATCTCATTCCTTACTGTTATCTGTGATACTCCAACCATCACTGGCATTCTGGATGGTTTCACTGCTCATTAACATGTATCTGTATCTCTCTGTTTCCATTTTATTGCACTTTCAGTTGAGATTTCTATTTGTTTGCTTTCCAAACATTTTAGGAAGCATATAGAATTAAATACATACTACATGCTTTTTCCTCACCTTTGTCTGCAGTTAGGGTATTTCTCCTACTTAGGAGCATTTGAAATGAGAAAAAGCTCAATCCAAATTCTGTTGATAACAACCGAAAAACAAATGTGCACCATGGAAGCAAGCTGAACCCTTGGATGCTTTTTTTTAAAGTGTCACTGATATTTAACTTGTGTTCTTAAAGCAGGAAAAACTGGAACAGGTTTCAGTGTTTTGGAATGAAACAGCTTTTAAAATACATAGGATCATCACTCTTTTGGGAACATATTATTTCAATAAGCATTTTTTTTCCCACTTTTCTGCAATGCATCCAAGCGAACTGAGGGAAGAAAAGCATTTATGCAATATTTTAGTTTCAGTGCCTGCTGTCACTAATCAGCTGGTGGTAGCTGCTCTCTTGTTATTTGTTTTATGTTGTTTCATATTCCAGAAAATTACTTACTGTACATGGTCAGGTATCTTTTACACAAGATTGCCGAAGATTTCCTTGACATTACAGATTCCCTGCAGTGAAATCCTCTGATGTGGAGTATCAGTTGCCTTGGCATTATCTTTATGGAGAAGACTGAGCTTAGAAGAGAAGATTCAGAAGACAAAGTGTTTCTCCAAGCTTAGTGGCCCTAACACCCCACTTTCCTAACATGACTGAAATCTTTAGCTGTTGTGCTTGCTGTTTCCATATTTTACAGCTGTTTTGATCACAGTTATTTTGAACTTCTATTTTCTCTAAGAGAGTTGTTGGTTGTTGTAGATCCTTTCTTGCTTTTCTTTCCTGTTTCATATTCTGCAGTTACCAGTTTATGATTATATCACTTTATGTTTCCTCTTGGAAATGTATTAGATTCTCTAAAGCACTCCAAAGACTTTGGGTGAGCAGCATGAGTTCAGGGTTATATCTAAACCTACATATGACTTTCAACTATATGCTTTTAACCTTTATTAACATTGCAAATACAACAAAGCTAAAACAAAGTGAATTCTATATTCTGTGACTTTTTACCCCATCATCCAGACTGCTGCATATAAATGTTACAGTGGTACACAGTCAGTCTCTAGTGGTGGTCAGCAGTCTGAACTAGTCAGGTCTCTGAGCAACCTGATCTCACTAGACCTGCTTTGAGCAGGAGGTGTTCTAGATGACCTCTGGAGGTCCCTTCCAATCTAAAGTATTCTTTGGTTTATTCTTGGTACAGTGAAAGTGTGTGTTAGCTGAAAACAATAGTTTCCTAGGTTTTCAGTTGCCTTCTAATGATAAAGGAGCTAAGGTGAAATTGAGTTTGTTGAACTTGTATTTAGAGGAGACTAGATCAAAAAATATAGCAACTCCGCCTATAAAACTGTGGTATATCTTACACTGTGGAACATGTGGTACAGACACAGATGAGCTGAAACTGATTTGACCTGGCATGTTCAGTCTACAAGGTACAGTGCAATGCAATGAAGACATCTCAGTCCTTGAAATGGTGGTTTCAAGGAACTAGCTTGTTCCTCGAAAGGTCTGCATTAGCACATTTAGTGGTGTACACTGTCCTGCTGATATGGTTACTTTGTCCTGCGATCTGTCTTGCAGTCTGGGTAGCTTTTAGAGCTATGTGGCACCTAAAGTTTTCTTACAACAGAAGCTGAGAAGCTAGATTAATATGTCACAACAAAGTCTGTTTGGGATTTGGTGTGTTAGGAACCTCTAAACTGGACCTCTCTGACAGTCTTGCTATGATAACTGTCTTCAGGCTGCACCTTCCATAAAGCAGATGTTGCCAAGTCAAGCATGAAACAGAACAGCCACATCATTTTCATACAAAACTAGGGAAGGAATTCATACCTGTATATAAACAAGACAGCTAAACTATTCCCTTTACAGGTTAAATACTGAGATCCTGTATATACTTCTCAGAACAAAGAGGTTCTCATTCACAGGTCATAGTTCACTGGAGAGTTTCCTAATCATGCAGCTCCTGGGAAGACTAGGCTGTTGCTTTCCAGATCTCTTCAGCTGCAGGCAGAAGTACAATATATATGTGGGGCACAGAGAGAGCAGGTAAGAGTGAACAGGATGGAAAATCCAGTGATGAAGATAAATCCCTTTGAAGATGGAGATTGGGAAAACATCTTGTTTTTCCAGGCTAACTGGGCTACAATGAAGAGAGCTATTGGGGGAAAAGAAAACAGTTACTTAATCCAGACTGTGACTAGAATTTTATTTATTTATTTATTTATTATTTATTTATTTCCTCAGATACTAGATTATTAGAAATTTTCTTCTCCAAAAATAATTTAAACCTTCAAAGACCATGCCCTGGAAAACACCTTTGAGTCTTATTGGATACTTAGTAGTTCTCAGATAGTGCAAGACTCCTGAGAAGATGCCCCAAACCAGCAGCCTCTACTGCATTTATAAATCATTAATCAATCAGTTTATTTTTCTGCCATGCTTATGTTTTCTATCCTCTTCTCCCAGTCAATTTCCCCCTGTGAGAAGGCGGGGGGTTGTTTTGGAGAATGATGCTCATGATCCACAGTTTCCTGTCAATTCCAAGAAACTTTCCTCGACAAAGGAACTGTTTACAAACTGGTTCTTAAGAGCTTTAGCTGCAACTGTATAAGGTCAAATAACAACTCTCACAGCTATTGTACCATTGGTAACAATTGTTACACATCCTATGGCCCAGAAATTGTGCCTGGGGCTTCTTGGTCTCAGTTTCCAAGCTTCTTGCTTATCTTATATGCAACATGGAGATATCTTTGCTAAAAAACAGTTGAATGAACTAAAACAACTTTCTGTAACAGTTGTGACACTAAGGTAGGACTGAGTGAAATAGCTTAAGAGAAGGTGGCAGAGGAAGGTGAGGTATCAAGAAAGAGTGTAAAAATCCACAGCTTTAAAAAGTCCTCCTCCTCAAGAAATATTGACTGAAGCCACATGGAAGGTTTCTGCTTAACCACATTTTTAAAAGCTTTCATAAATATTGCAATAAAGTGAAATTCATTGCTAGTTAAACCCTAACAGCGACATAAGCTTATTTCTTATTCAGATGACTGAGCTGCAGCAGAGAAACAGCACTGGGATAGCATAGGATTTATACTCAAGAATTTGAAATATCTTTCTGCATGAAGTAATAAAGGACACTCTCCATATTCTATTCTAATGGCCAATAAAGTGTAAGACCAGCTAGAAAAATAAGGTTGGCAGAAACATGGAATACATTAGGAAATTATATTTACACTACAGTCAATTACCACAGCAGCATTTTATTTTATAATACAAACTTTTCTTATAAACTGTAGTGTGCCAGAAATCTTCCAGTGAGGGAATAGGTTGTCAAATCTCATTCCAAATTACAAAAAAATATTTCCATTACCCACCACCATTTCCACATTTAATAAGTTGGATACTAGGGTTTGGCTGGAAAGCACAAATGTATGCTGGGAAAGGGAGCATAAAAAGGCCCTAAAGGCCTTTGTGTCCATAGCTTGTCTGCCAGTAGAATTCAAGAAAACCTTTAGAATGCTTTAATTTTTGCTACTTGGCAAAATACAAATAGGGGTTTGATGCTGAATTGGCATATCTGATTTCCTCACAAACACTTCTCATCATGGCCTGCTTGAGCCTGTAGCCATGGCTGGACGTCAGAAAAACTTCAATAACATGGTTTGGTTTTTTCTGCCTTTTTTTTTCATGCACAAGGGAATGGATGGCATTCATCACAATGCCTGGCCATCTACTGATTTGTATAGTCACAATTCAACTGTTTCCATGCTTATTGAGAGCAGCAACATCTGACTCCAACAGTAAGAGGATTTTCATGCGAGGATAAACATATTTTGCAATGGATGGTATGATCACTCTGTTGGATTCCATCTAGTTATCAAAATTGATTTCCAGTATATTTTTGGAAGACAATTAAGATAGTGATTTTGATCACTGAAACCCTAAAGAAGTGGTTAAGTTTTAATAGCAGCAGATTTGCTTGAGAAATATCATAAGAACTGAGGTTAACTGAGGTCCTTGGGCTGTCACCCTTTCTATTTAAACAGAAAATGATGATAGGGTCAGGGCCCTTGACCTGATATTTCAGTATTGCCCAAAATGCTTGCTTTCTTGCTATGCCATTGGTTGGTTGATTCACCTGTGGAAATACTTCTTGTGTGTTTTTTCCTGAATGTGAGTTTCATCCCTAAATTTTGAGGTGTTTTCAGGCTAATAAACATTGAGAATGTTATACATAGTGCTATAAAAGTCTTTAAAATATATGATTACGAACACAACCCATTCAAAAAAACATGAAAATGAGTACATGCCACATATGTGTAATATTGTTATTTTTTTTGCTTCTGCAGTGAAATATGAAGGAAAAGATAACCCAGAGAAGGAAGCAGTGTGTTGGACTTAAGATTTCAAAGTACACATTGCATGGTTGCCTTGGCCATTTGTGTGTGTACTTAATATCTTAATCAAAATGTTCAAATAAGACCCTTATGCTGGATATTTCAGTTTAGCAGATATGTCATGAGCTACCAAAAGATGCAGCTGTGCAAACCTCCAGATTACGTAGGGCTTCATTCCTGCATGGACATCAGTGTTTGGTAACTGTTCACCACGGCTGGACTAGCCATGTCCAATAAAATATCCTACAGTAGCTTTCATGGGTAGTATGATATGATATTTATTTTATTCATTCTTAAAGTAAGAAAGAGTTTCCAAAGTCCTTGCCAAAACCACCAAAGGTTAGACTGAAAATCTTAGAACACTTTCTTTTTCCTCAACAAAATATGAGGCTGCTCAGATGAGGTAAATTACACTACCACATTTCTTAGCCTGGATATTTTTTTCTTTTCTCCAAGTCTTGAATCTAAACCATCTTTCTGGAGGGAGTTTATATTAAGACTCAGAACTGAACTGTGCTTAAGTATATGATGTGTTTGTTGATGTTTGCAGTTAAAGCAGTTGTTTAACACAGCCTGAAAATACCTTATGTTTGATAGACTTCAACTGGGCTTTATTTTTCTTTGCTGTATGTCAGAACTGGAATCACTTTGTCATACCACCTCATTCTGCATCACATTTTCAGAGATCACTGAATGGATTTCTGCCAGTTAAGATGCCAGCTATTGCTGTCCTGAGAAGTCACTTGAAACAAACAGATCTATTTCCTGATAATGTAGCATCATCTCTCCTTCAGCTGTTACCCTCTTTGCTGACAGCAATTTATGTGACAAATAACTGGGGTAGTAAGAGACAGGGTAGTAAGAACAGGAAAGCAATGTCACTTTCCAAAGTGGATCCCAAGGAAAACAGGTTTTACTCCCAATTTTTTTAAAATTAATCTAAAAATAGGTGGGTGAAATTACATTTGTGCCAATTAAATACTATGTTGAGTATGTCTCACTCTGCAGTATGTCATCAGTGTAATTTCATGTGGGGCTATTTTTAATTCCTTCTCAGTTTTGACCAGTCAAGGTTTTTACACGGAGGGAGATTGGTTAAATGTCCCTTGCTGCATTCCCTAAGAGAGTTTGTTCAGGGTTAATTAAATAATCTAACAAAGCAATTAGTGGCTGTTTCAGCAGTGTGCTAAGCCAGTCCCTTGAGGGTGAAGGACATTTAGTACCTTTTGAGGTTAGGCCTTTTGAACAAAAAGAAAACTAATTTTTCAGTTCTCTTCTGCTGCAAAGGTAGACATCTTCCTATGCTTGATCACATTTAACTAGTGTGATTATACAAAGCATATCTTACCCAGAACCCTGTCCCAATCCAATGTTGGGGAAGGTTTTGATACGATCCCGAGTGAGATTAAGACACAAACGAGGTCAATGCCGTATTAAAATGCCATTATTAAAAAAATGAAGAGGAGTAGTGATAGGACAGAATAGAAGGAAAAAGGCAGAAATAAAGCAAGGAAGCAGGATATGGCTGAAAGAATAGCCACCACCATGGATCCATCAACGTCTCATTGGTCCTCAGTCTTCAGTTCTTCGGTGGTGGGTGCACACGGATCTGTCTTTGATGGTAGATGTACAGTAAGCAAAATTTTCTGCTGCCTTTATAAGTTCATCATATCTGCTGATCAGCATATCTGCTCACCTTTAGTTTTTTTTCGTCTGGTCCCACAGGTTTTGTTGCATCTGACTTCTGGGCAGGAATGTTTGCCTCTTGTCAGTTTATTACCAATGCATGATGGGGTCTGGCCTACACAACAGGGCCACAAATGGCTACACCATGGGACCAGCTCAGCACACCTCCGCCCCTTTGAGCTTGTCTAAAGAGTCCAGACAATGCAATTACCAAGAACTGGGAGGTGCATCTTTCAATACACTCCCGCTCCCCTGGGTGACAGTCCCCAGACCAATTCACAGGTCGCAGCAGCTTCTCCTGGAGGTTTGCACAGACACAATACATCTTTGAGACAGTCATAGGACATTTCAGTCTCTCACACACTCAAACAGAATCTTCTTTCACAGGGTTGAGAAAAAAGGTTAACTGTCGCTTTTATAAATATTTTCTCTTTTCCCACTCTGTGTAAAAACATTCGGATCCTCAGTCTCCCCTATTCCTACTTTTACAAACTTTAACAAGGAAAGATTTACTAACTTAACTGAAGCTCTTTTCCTTTTAAGTCTGAACTTTGCATTCTCAGCTCTAAACAGAGCTGAGAGATATCTAGGACTTCCAAAAGTCAGAGTTATACAGTTTTCTTCACTCTATTTTATTCACAGGAAACTTCAAAATCTCCTGAAGTAGGGATTGATAGATAGCTGAAACCCCAGAGTTCATTTAAACAGAGAACTGCAACTGACTTGTTCTTAATTCTAACTCCCTTGTTTGTGTTTTTGTTGTCTTGTTTCCACACCATTTCTAGTGGATAAAGCTCAGAGTTTTATTTGAACAACCCAGTAAACAAATACCAGTCCTTTACACAGCATGCAGTATGTTCGGAAGAAACTATTAACTTCCTACAACCACTTTTTTAGATCACTGTTTTTAGGAATAATATATCATCTTGAGGCACAAACATGACCAAATACCTTACTCTGAAGACAATACTAAGTTTATGGTCTCCCAAGTCTGGAATAAGCTTAAATCACCTTTTTACAGTAGCATAGTTAAATATTTTTTTGTCCTTCAGTCATGTTTTTATGGAAAATTTCCAGTGATGATGAGAACAGCTATATCCACTGAATATGAAACACAACAGCAGGCCTTTTCTTTAATGTAATGATTCCCATGAGTGAACTGAAATAGTGTCTTACTGACGGCATCAGAGCTTCAAATACTCCAAACTGAGTGTGCTCAGTTATGAGCCTCCATTGACAAATCAAACCCAACACTACTTTTGTTTCTTTTCCCTTCATACAAATGAATAATACCATAGGTCCAACCAGAAAATATATATATATATATATATATATATATATTTATTTTTTTTTTTCAAATGGCTGGCTGTTTTCTGTCCTTTCTAGGGATTTTAACACTCTCAAGATCAAAATGCTTATGATTTTTCCCTTGCCTCATACTTTATTTTACAGTGATATAGCTGAAAATATTTTTTAGCCCTTATTTGGCATTTGCCCCTTTCAAGTTCTGAAAGAGTGGTCACTGGGATTCATCAGAGAGGTTTTGTTTCTTTCAGTCTTTTCTCTAGCTCAGAGACTATTGGACTATTGACATAGCTGCACAAAACTGGACACTGACTACAAAAACTTCCATGAACTTTCAGAAAGTTACTATCTGAGGCTTTCTTAAACCATTTTAAAGCAGTAAGTGTATATTTTCAGAAAGGTATTGCCTTCTTGCCCATATAAATTATTCCACATTTGGAAGAGTCGATTTGATCCTAAAGTCACCACCTTTTTCTGAAGAAAATATAAAAGAACAGATCTGAAAAATCACAATTTATTGTCCTGGGAAAATTAATTAGCAGAAAATATCTGCTTCAACAAAAATAATTCAGGTTACAACACCTTCGGGATCCTTTGCCCTCAAACATACCTCATGATGGCATTAATAAAGTAATAGAAACAGAAGAAAATTTTCCACAATGTCTCCAAACTTCTGCTGAACTAGAAGCTACTTGCTCTGAAAACTGCTTCCGTTGCATTTTTGATTACCCTGTATATCAAAATAATTTTCATACTACTTTTTCAATGAATATTATAGTTCAGCAAGTAAGTTGCCTTGAAGTTGAGGCATTTCTAACTCTTTGGAGCCCATGGAACATGGAGCCATCAAAACAAAAGATAGTCCTCTGTCAAATGAAAGACTTTATCAAAAAGTACCACATATCTTGTCCACCCGTGTAGAGATTTATTTTTTTTTTAAACTATTCTTCCTGTCACTAAAGTCTATATAATTGTAACAACATCATTTATGATGTGTTATTTAACATTGCCTTTCTGGTTTTGAGTTTTTAAGCCTTGGTCTAAGAGCAAATGAAAGCTTAAGTAAGAGAGAATTCTTAAGTGGTAACAGTGTGTTTAGAAAAGAATAACTTCTCACTGGACCTGTCAATTCTTGCTTTCACAGCTGATTTGGAACCAGATGATCCACAAATGGATCAATGTAGCTATTCAAGACAGATTTCTTCTAACTGGACTCAAGCATATCATAAGATTCTGATTCATAATTTTTTATTTAAGTAATAAAAACTACCTGAATTTTAGAGTTAACTTTGCAGTTTTTTCTTGAAATGGTGGGATTTTTTTGAACTGCTGGAATATTCCTGGGAACACCACCAAAAAGAAGCAGTGTAATTTAAAAAAAATGAGAAATGGTCTGGTTTTTGTTGTTTGGCAGGCGCTTTATTTTTTTCAGGGATCTGTTTTTCACATGTGGAGATGTTACATGTTTTCATTGTTAAGCAGTTGCTACCTGCATGTCTTAATACCAAGGAGAAGAAATAAATCTGGTGTTCTGCTGTTAGAGCACTCACTGCTGGTGGCATGACTTGGTAAAACTTAACT
Organism: Athene cunicularia; assembly: GCF_003259725.1. NCBI lineage: Eukaryota > Metazoa > Chordata > Aves > Strigiformes > Strigidae > Athene > Athene cunicularia. Next base: position 3,893,513 of record NW_020799145.1, read on the forward strand.
CTGTAGTTTAATTCTGGTTACGTGTTTAGAGATACTGGTTATCACAACACCCTGCAGGATGAATCTGAGAAAAAACAAATGGAAAGGAGTGTTTGACACATGATAGATTTTCTTCTGATTCTTGGGATGTATCTCCCATTTACTTAGAATTGAGAAGCATTGGATAGTTCTCTTGTGCTATATTCCCTATGGTGGCATGCCTACCGCAGAATGGTTTGTTTAAAATCCAATTATCCTGTTTTGATCTATTTTGTGAGATTTGAGTTTTATTGCAGTCTGAAACCATCAGACTGCAAGCTTTAGAACTGAAGTAAAAGGAAACATGAAAGCCCTCTATTAAGATGACTAATATTCCAGATGAAACTAATTAGTATGATAACCTATGCACATAACAGAATTGTAAAATTAGTGAGATCAGTCCTGCAATACCATTAACTACATTATAACTCTTCACATGATTTTCTTCCTCCACTAACGAAAGGTCTTAGAAATGTGAGATTTCAATTTGCTTTATCATCTGGTGGAGCTCATCAGCACCACACGCTACAGTGAATATTGTGGTTTTCACAGCAGGGCCATTTTTATCTTGCAAATTTGTAAATTAAAATAATTTCACCTGGGGAAATCCTGCACCAGAGAAATGCTGATGACCTTGACAACATTTCTCCATTTCTTCTTTTTACCGTCCTTTTTTCCATAGCAAAACACAATGACAAACAAATGATAGAAGATATGCATCACTTTTACTACATTCATTTCTGTGCTGTGTTGCTCTAAGGTTAAGTAGTCAGATTTACATGTTATCCTGAAAACTGTATTGGGAAAAAGAAAAAACAAAAAAAAGAAAGAGGAAGAGTAATAGAAAAATCACATGTGGTGTGTTCCACTGAGGCAGGGGGGAAATGGGGGAAAATGGCTGGGAACATGCAATATGGGTAACAGCTAGTTAATTGTCCTTGTGAAAAGCTTATGGTCAGTGATGATCAAATATCCTGGCACACTGCATCTGTCTGCTTATCTGCTTATGCCCACTCATATCTTGATTTATCAGAACTTTAATAGCTACTCTCTTGTTTTTCTTTCCTGTTTATCTTGCTATCTAAGCTACAATTTTTGTATTATAAGTGAGAATTTTTTCGAAAAAAGCCTATAAAGTGGTATTGAAAATTATTTTACAGAAAGCTTCTACTGTTAACATAATAGTTTGATTTCCTATTCAACATACAGCATCAACTGGGTCTAAATAGTGTCTAATGGACAGACGGACATCTTGTACAAAAAAATGGTACAAAGCTCCTACATGAAGAACCTAACCATTTACAAACATACAAAGATTTTTTTTGGTGTCTATTACAGTGGCATAAATAGCAAAAGTGACATAAGTGCAAATAATTTACATAAATGTAAAATTAGTAATAAATCTGTACTATTGCAATCTCAGCTTGTTTAAAATCCTTACCCCAAAAATGTGTAAGTCAGCAATAGGAATAGTTGTCACAATGTCTCATCTCAGTCTCCAAGTGAAGGCTGTTAACATTAAGGAATAATGCCTTTGACCCTTTCTAAATTGCTTGTGCTTACTTCCTGGATTATCAGCATGAGTGTGGCACTTACTGCTGTGCTTGCTCCGGAGGCTTGAATTCACGAGTTAACTCTCTCCTTCATTTCCACTGTCACAAAACGGCAGAACTGTAAAAGACTGGAGCAAAATATAACCTATGGAGGATAGAAAAGGCAAATAATACCCGTACTGATCAAAATTGGAATTGTTTAGGAAAAAATCGGCTCTAGTATTGTTCTCTATGGGAGAAAGTCACAACTTAAAGAAATCTCAACATGTATTTGTTTATTTCAGGGAGACAAATTAGTGTTTAATTAGGATCTTCACCATGTGAAATACTCTAAAACTGATGGTGAAAATTATTATAATCACAGTGCATTTAATTTAATCTAATGAAACACCCAGTATATAACTGGGGGACACATAGGGGAGAGTGTTAGTGCTTTCTGATGAGAAGAAAATCTAACTTTGGTGGTAGAAGAAGCTGACACAGCAGCTAGAAGCATCTGTGCATGTGGTCAAAGGCCAGGAACCCACAGTGCTCCTTACACGGGAAACACTGTGGAAGAGGCTAGCTGCAGCCAGCATGGGCAGCACATACTCCCAAGACCTGAGTGGCATAAGGCCCAGTAGTAGTCATGAGCAACCAAAATCCAGGAACTGTGGAGGCAAGTCTGAGGGATACTTTGTCCTTAATTACTTTTTTTTTCTTTTTTTTGGTTTTGTTTTGTTTTGTTTTTCCTCTGTGTTCTTGCAACTACAAGAGTTCAAGATAAAGTGTCAGCCTCAGCTTTTGACTACGACCTGAAAATTGAAAATAAGAAACATTGTGACATTTTAACTCTGAGACCTCTATTTTCTGGCTAGGGTTAAAAAAGACCTGGCTGGATTTAAACTTATTGCTAAAATCAGGGGAAAGTCACACAGCCAAAATATCGTCTGAGAGGGTTTTTTTTTGTTGTTGTTGTTTTTGTTTGTATGTTTGGTTGGTTGGTTGTTGTTTTTTTTTTTTTTTCCCCCATTATATTTCTGGGACTTATTTTATTGTTCGTTGACTCTAAAGGGAGAAAAGTCAGGGTTCCTCTTGATTAGTCTTTCATGTCAGGAAAATTCTGTGCCCGTTCCTCCTGGCTCATGGAAATCCTACAGACCACTACTTTCAGTGACTGTGACAGTGAGTTTGGTTCACAAAAAATTGTTACAGATTAATACAGAGACAGTTAACATCCAAAGAAACCATGTGAGGTCTTCATTACACTCCTTCAGCACCTCTAAATTCACTCCAGTGATTTCCTGCCAAATTGAGTTTTGCTATACTAGGCTCTAGGACAGACTGACTACGTATTATCACACTGGTGCATTGCCAGTGCTTACAGAGCAGGCTCAAGCAATACCAGAAACTTACTTTTGCATACAGCCAAAACATGTAAGAGCACTGACTTCTCAGTGGCTAAATAGCATATGCACAATTTTAAGTAACTTTCTGCTTAGAGGTAGTTTTTTACTTCTCTTTGTATCTAGATGGTGATCGAACAGATCTTATATCTATGCCTAAGCCTGTTCTACTTTCTCCCTTTTTTTTTTTTTTCTTCATATAATTTTTAGGATGAAATAGGATGATTTTCTTGGGCTTTTATGTGTCTGTATTCTCCAGTATTTCAACTTGAAGGCTTCCTCCTTTTGCCTCATAAGAACTCAGTATCATAATTCCAGAGGAAGTTGAATTTTCAAGCACCTTGGATACACAGTTCTGACTTTCTTCGTCTTTCATTCACTGTTTACCCAGTGACAGGAGAGGCTATGAAACATCAGGAAAACATTTTTTCCTTATTCTCCCTGTTTCTCTAGCTTTACCTCCCATTCCCAATAATGCTTGGCAGCTTCAGAAAGACAAAAGCATCCCTTTCAGACCTGCTGTTGTATTTCTGTTCCTCTTGAACAGTATAGACAGCTCAAGTTGTATTCCTGGTTCAAGAAGGGCCTTTTTTCTTTTGTAGTTCCTGCCTTTATGTTCATGATATCTATAAGTAAAAACAAAAAATAATATTATTTGTGATTTTCTAAACTGCTTTTAACTATACTTAAGGACTCATTTCCTAACGCATTACAGCTGATTCTTAAGGATTGCTGAGGACTCTTAAAGCTGACCAAAGATTTAAACAGCAGGAAGGATATTTCAAATTAGAAAAGAGAAACACTGGCAGAGCTCCACGTACCATATGTTAGGCTCTGCCCATGGTTCCTCATTTGTCTGAGTATAGGAAGGTAAAAAGATCATGTAAGGGAGGGAAAGATTATTCAGGGAGTCATTAGGAGGGACAGTATGTACAGATTCTAGGGTTTGCTCTGTTGCTGTACAGAAATTATAGAGACAGAATTTAACCAATAAACTTAGTAAAACTTTGTGCTTGCATGAACTCTTAATTGAACCACTTTTCCTTTGGATATATTGTTCAAAAGTATTTGATGAAGATTTATGGTAAATTTTAAAAGCAGCAGATACAGTATGAAGAGCTTTCTGTGAAAAAGATCACTCAAAATACAAAAAAATTTAACACATAATTCACACAGTACCAGGTTTGCCCCTTCAAAGAGGGCAATAACATTTCTAATGTGATCATAGTTCGAGCTGAATTCTCTTAATAGATGTACTTATAACTATACAGCTGCCTTCTTGCAAACACTGACAAGAAACTGGAGCATTTGAATAGTAGAGTTAAATGAGGGCCTAATGTAAGTCATTCTTCCAACAAGAAGAAACCCTGAAACTTTTCAGGTAACTATTTTTGGATTATAGTTTTTGTAGTATCCATACAAATGTATTTTATAAAAATAAGTTGTTTGTTAATAAAATTGGCCTGCCAAAATAAATAACCATCTTTTCTATTATCTGCATCTAGGCCCCTTGGGTTTTCAAACATATTGGTAGGTATTTTCCCTAAGCATCTAACAATATTGTTTACTGCATCATTTTCTGAAAGGTCTGGGTCATCCCCATGGGGAAAAGAGGCCTGCACCTGGCAGGCAGACTTAAGAGTCTGCTTACTTTGCAGCAGCTGGATATGGTGATTGTTCTAAACCCATTATTTATTTTGCATAATTGTTGACCTTTCTGCCTGTATTCACTGGTGAGGAATTCAGACAGTTTACAGTACTGCAAAAGAATAGGTGATTCTGTCTAATAGAGATCAGGAGGTTTGGTAGTTTCCTTTTAAATCACTGTATTCAGAAGCTTGAATACCCTAAATATTGATTCCCCCCCCCCCCCC
>NW_020799145.1:3898392-3931179 GCF_003259725.1 Athene cunicularia
ATTTATGCTTAGACTTTAATCAAAGTTATGTTTTAAAAGGTAGTGACAACAGCTTTGATATAAAGAAATTTCTGGTAATAGGTGCATTTGTTTCCATTTTCCTGAAGTCTAGCCTATTGAGCATGTTTGACCTGCGAGTAACTTAATGAATCCAGAAGGCAGTTAGTGTCTCACCACCCTGGCAGTTATGTCTTTTATCTATGACATCTACAGGCGTGGCACAGATATGTTATAACTATTACATATACTTGTGCTGTTTCCTGCCTTGCCGCTTACAGACTCTTGCAGAGGGGAGGGAGAACACAGCAGCTTGGGTGGTAGCAGTCCCTGGGCAAGAACTGGTTCTCAGAAAGAAGGCACCAAGCTTCTTTCTGAGAAAAAGGAAGAGGAAAGTACCTCCAGGAGAAATTAATAAAACTAATGAATGGTGTACCCTATGCTGAAAGCAGCTATAAATTAATTCAATACACATTTTATTGTGACTTTACTGGAATCTGTATGATGTTATGAATGTAACAGACTGGTAAAGCCACATGTAAAATGTTTTTCTGACTCACAGACACTTTGAAATTATTTTGGTTTCTGTTCGTTCTCCACATCCTTTCTGTCTTCCAGTTTGGTCAAGTGCAAACATCCATTGCTAGAACTTTGATGTGTGTGTCTCCCTTTTCCTGACCTTTAGTGACCAAGCGATGCTTTACTTTTAAGTGATAAGTGATATTTTTTTACAAAAGTGATGATTATTTTTAAGTAATATTAGAAACTGTTGCACTAATAAAAAAATAAAAAACAAAAACACCAAAAAAAACCCCAAAGAAAACAAAAAACAAAAAACAACAAACCAACCAACCAAACAAACAAGAGAAACATTGACTAATCATGTTCTTAGTTTTGCCTACATACCAGAATAAAGAAAATCTGCCATAACCTCCCAGAAAAATAGAAACTGTAGGTAGGAATTGGAACCATAGAATCACAGGATCATTTAGGTTGGAAAAGACCTTTAACATTATAGAGTCCAATTACCTATACTAACTTGAAAAGGGACTCCAAAGTCAGAAATCTCATTGAATGACCTTCTCACTTCAGTTTCAGCTGATGTCTTTCTCTTCCAAATTATTATAATTGAGAGTCCACCCGTTAAAAGTTTTTCATTTGTTAGATGGATGATGCTATTTTATAATGTGGCCAAATAATGTGTCCATTATGAATTTCAAGTCTGGTGCCAACAAAATGTCTACAGCTCTTCTTAAATAGCACTTGAAATCTCAGAAGCAAGGTCATTGAACGACAGTTTGGGAAGAAAGCCATATGAATTTAACCAGTAACTGCCCATGTTTGGATATCATTGGGTTTCTGTCTGATGTTTTCCTTGTAATTAGGGTTCATAAATGCAGTTGAGGTGAAACAGGGAGACATTATTAATGGATTTGAGCAAGCCAAGCATGCTGACCCTGTGTGTATAAACATCAGACACAGTTCCATCCAAATGAAGGCTGGAATCATTTGAAAGGCAGAAAGAATCAAAACAGATGTGTCTGTACCTGTGTTTTTCAAAGCAATGCTTTTAAATAAGTAAATTAAACATTGGTGTTCTTAGTGAAACCAGAGTTTCTGTTTTGGATGTCACCTTATTTTGTAAGCACAAAATTATCATTCCTACTTTTGTGCCAGTTGTTTTTTTTCACCTACCTGTGGAAATTTCAGAACTTCCCATCACACATTCATGTTACATTTGGTTTTATTTTTATTTTATTTTCTCCTGTTTCCTTTTTTGCCTGTTTCTATCAGAATTTAAACATCACCATAATTGTTTTAAATATCTTGTGGAAGTTGAGAGATTTAAAAAATGTCTTTGTAACAAGGTTTATTTCCAACCACTATCTTGATATTGTAAGATATTCATCACTCTACAGATGTTGCTAAGGGGCATAGACTAAAGTTGTATCATTGTTTATTATGTCTTTTTAAGTTGAGCCAAAGAAGTCCTCTCTAAGCTGGGACAAGTCTTTCTTACATCATCAGAGGAAAATTTTAGAACGTCAGAATACAAATCTAACAAGGTATTAAAACCCAGCAGCATCAGAATTAAAAGCAAAGTATTAAATGGTAGCAAGTCTCATGATGTATGAGTAGGAAAAGAGAGTTAAAAGTGATTGTATTATGTAAATCAAAATATATTTGATTGAAGATGAGTGGAAATGATTCTGTCCACTTGTAGCTAGGCATAACCTATGTGACTGTCATTCCAATATGTGAGATTTTTTTTTGGTTTATAATGTGGGTTTTTCCCAATACTGGGCAAGTCTCTGGGTTTTCTTCCTAGCTGAGTCAGAAGAAAAATTCTTATTACTTTTTCTCCAGTAATGCCAATAAAAGTTTCGTTTCATTCTAAAATCCCAAGCCATACATTTATAAAATGTAAATACAACTGTACTAAAAGATGTACCAAAACTTACAGCTTCATTTTTAAAAACAAATATAAGGAAAATGTGACCAAGATAAACATTTCAACAACATACCAAAATACTCTGTTACTGAGGTATTATTAAAATATTTTTTGAAATTCCTCTATTATTGATATATTTCTCTCTTTCTCAGTTTACACTGTCAGTTTTCTGTATCTTCTTATAATATGGCATTATGATTACAGTACGCTGTTTATGATTACAAATTAGCATAGCTACGAGACCTAGTGATGATGAGTCAGTCTCTGACTATACCCAGAAAGAGGAGACATTGACATAACAGCTCAGATTCCTGTCTGAATGAGACAGAGCAATTTTGAAGAGTTGAAAGAAATTTGTGGAACTGTTCAGAACGAGAATTTCTGAGGTCACAGGCTTGAAGCTATTTGCATGGTGGTTTTGGTATGCCTTTGAGATGCAGAAGTAAGGGGAATTTTGGGTTTACTTCCATGTTTTTGATTTTTGGAAAGCTTTCTGAGACAAAAAAGTGAATCATGAGTTTGATGGAAGTGAAAAACCTCTGAGAGTTTATACAAGTGGCTTGGAAAGAAAGTCCTTGTTCTGATCTTAAAAATCTCAGTTTCGGTATGTTCTGTGTTTCTGCCCATAATTAGAAGTGCCTTATGATCTTTAAGATATACTATAAGGGGTTGAGAGTATGATATCCCAAATGTATTCAATTTTAATTAATTACTGTTGAAATTAATAAAGCCCCAAACTATATTTAAGAGGTGTTGTGCGTCTGAGGACAAGATCATTTAATGGACTTTTTATGATAGCAAGACACTGTATTAAGTCTCCTTTCCACCCTATTCTTCTGTCATGACACAATTTACCTCAACCTGAAAGTTTATAGGCCTCATAATCCTATATCAGACTCTCCTATGATCAATGTAGCTGCAATAATTTGCTCCTAAAATTAATCTGTAGGGTTTTTTTAATTCATCAAATGTCTATGAAAAATTTAGTATGTTGAGTGTTATCTTTATAGCATGACTCCTGAATATTTTCTGTAGGCTTATGCAGTTATATTTACATTTTTAGTATTACAGATTTGTCTTGCTTTTCTTCAATTAACAGCTTCTTATTGCAGCTGATAAACAAGAACATGGATTATTCAGGGTGAGGGGTACTTTTGAAAAGAGTGTTACATTTCTCTTATTACGAAACTGATTATCTGAACCATGACAAGTTTCTTATTTCTGTTTTTTTTTTTTTTTTTTTTTCTTTTTTTCTTTTCCCAAGTTTGTCTTTTCCCTTTTACCTGGGAAATATTTCTCTCCTACTTCTGATTAAAACACACATAATAACCCCAGATGATCAATGAGGAAGTTATTTTCACAAAAGATTCGCTGAAGTAAATGTGACATAAATATGCACATAGTTTCAATTTCCTGAGTAGCACCAAAATTTTTACTCAATTTCCTCTTAATCCTGCATCACTCAGAACTCCATTGCTTCTAGATGCCTTTCTCAGCAGCCAGGGTTGGGGTTAAAAAAACATTGAAATGAAAGAGAGCTCAACTAGCTCGTTCTGTGTAATAAAATCCATTCCGCTGTGGTCTTAATTTCATCAACTAATACAAGTCAACATCGAACGCTAATGAGGAAAGGTTTCCAATTAGATACAGTCTGACACTGACCCAGCTTTTGAGTCACCTTCAATTGTCAGCGATAAAAAGGACAGTTCAATATGATATGGATCATTCACTCCAAATCTCCACAACTCATTTATGACAAACACAACTAACAGAGCATAGGGAACTGCTGAATTGTTTTTCATTATGCTGGCACATTGGCTTTAGACTACAGTGGTAACGATCTTTAGAGGTTTTCCGTACAGAGTGCCACTAATGAGCAAACCAGGATGGGGTGATGAGGTGATGGCGACCCACATTTTCGAGTGACAATACCAGCAACATGATGATGCTTAAAATTCCCTATTATTTCTGGTAAGTAATTCACTACCAGAGAGAAGAGAGAGTTAGAAGGCTAAGCTATTAAATAAAATGAGTACAGAAATTGAATAGCTCATTAAAAATGAAAAGCTTTTGCAAAATACACCAGCTTTGTCTTTACCAGTCACTGTAAAATGTGCTTCTGTCCATCCTTCCATAGACAGTTACTTAGAGTGAAATTGTTATAAGCTAAGAGATCTAGGGATGTCTTAAAGTCCTGCAGAAGCACATTTTCTGGTGCAATATTCTTCCACCTTCAAACCCAGAGCACATATGGGGAATAAAGGTGGATAAAAGTAAATGTTATATTCATTCCTGATCTTGCTCAGGGGTTTGCTATTGTCCAGCTTAATACAGGACACCCTCAAGGCTATTCTAAAACCACTGGGCTGTAATGACTGCTTGCAGTTTGTTAAAATGTTAAGCATGGTGTGACAATAAATTACAATTACTATTACTACAATATGGGTACAAGGTAACTTAATAATAACACATAAAAGGTATCTGGGGACTATAAAATACAAAAGCCATAGCTAATATTCTATTCTTTGAGACTGAGTAAAAATTTTACATCAGTTATTGTGGTTGTTTCTTTAAAAATCTCTCCAAAACCTTTTCATTTCAGAACAGAATTAATCTCTTTTTTATCAGTTTAGAACCACAAAAAAACACGGAGATGTCTAAAGTCACATAGGATTTCAAAGCTTGATTTGATTTCTGTCCATATAAATTATTTGCTGGAAAATGCATCCCAAGGATCAGAGTACATGGGGAAGAAAGGAAGTCTATGATGTCAAAAGAAAATGCTCTGAGAAACTGAAACTTGAATATTTCCATCAGAGAGTATGTTGCAAGATGAAATGAGTTTTAACCATATCAAATATTTTCAGCAGAAATAAGCTCAGTAAATATCAGCTTAGCAAAATATGGAAATTACTACTTTTTCCAGTTAAGATTTGACTGTAGTGTCAAGCAGAGTAGACTGGTCAAATAAAAGTCTTGTGTTGCTATTTCACTAGAATATTTGCCTATTTTAATTGTCTGTCAAACAAGAGTGGGAAAAGCCCTATGTGATATGTCAAGCTGCTTTTAAAAATTGTATGAAATAGTTGGATTTGAATTATGACAATCTGTTTTGCACACACTTTTCCATTTTTCTCCTTTGGAGGATAGTTCTTGATACTGGAAAGAGTTATTTAGCCCTGTGGAAACACATTAAGAGATTTATTAATGACTTTCATTTTTTCATTGTTTTTTATAATCCACATTCAAATGATATAAAAGGAAACTTGCTAGTTTATATGGGTTTCATAAAGCCATGCCAGCAGTTCTGATACATGGGTTTTACATGTCCTTAGTTTTATCTGACATTAAAAACTTGCCTGAAATTAGATGCAGGATAGTGATTTCCCAGCATGGTTAATCATTCCTTACTGATTTTAAAATCACAGCATATAATAATTCTTCCTAGAAAGTCCTACACCATCCAGGTCTACCTATTCTTTCTTGAATCAGTGGAAACAAGACATTTCACTGAGTGGCATTTGTACAGTTAGATTATCAGGAAGATGCATCCTGTTATCAATGGAACAGACCTTAGCAGGTTTCACTCTGAATGCCTTTATATATATATATATATATATATAATTTTCTCATTTTCTAGAGAGAGTTTTGAATGGTTCACATACAAACACTGTTAAACCTGTCTTTTCTAATCAGGAGCTTTTTTATACATGTAATTGTTGTATAAGTCTGGCTGTGCAAACTTGAGACAGTGTCAGCATAGAAAACCATCTGCAAACAGCAGAAACAGAGCAAAAAGAAATAGTGGAAGTCTCCAGAAACTGGAGCATTTATGTACTACTGGGTATGAATTTTAGTATTATGGTAGGTGGTGTCTTTTAGAAAGGGCAAAGGAAGAGGATGTAATCTACAAATCTGGATTGTCTGAATGAGAAGTGTGTGTGTTTTTCTGTAACATAGGGCACCAAACTCTGAAGGCTGGTTTCCTTGACATGGAAGGAGATAGGCTCCTGCAGAGTCTAGTTCAGAACAGGAGGTTATACATTTTACATTTGGGATTGTTATTGCTATACAGACAGCTGTCCATATGGCTCCTCGTCATGATGTGGCAGTCTGGTTGTTCTTTGGGCACACCAGATGATCAGGCTAATCCTTTCCCTGGCCAGAAAGATAACCAGGTTTGTGCTGGAGTCCATACATTTTCCTTGCCTGGTCTGGCCCTACTGCTTTCATGGGTGAGATATAACAGGAGCCACCATGCAGAAGGGCTCTCTGTTGCAGTCCAGAACATTCTAAAGCACTTCTACCTGGTACCACTAAAGTCCCATTACATAAGTGGATCAAGGCATGGGTCAGACAAACAGCTCATGTTAGGTCATTATGCTACATAGATGTGTCCTGAGTTTCTTTGAACATTTTCTAGGTTCTGGGCTGTTTACAAATCATACCTGAAACCTTCTCAAATCAAGGACACTGAAAGGGTCTCCTTGGGTCCTTGATTATGTGAGGTGATTGCCTTTAGTTTGTAGGAAGGGTGGGCTTATATTTACCATGTGATTACACACACTGTAGGAATTTACGGTTTATCCCCTGAGTTTGGTGCTGTCATGCCCAGAACAAGAGTTGACTGCTCAGTGCTGTAGCTTAAAACAATGTACTTTTATGGATAATATATCCAGTAAATTTCTTCTAGGAGAGAAACACTTCTTACTCAAAAATGTTTTTATCTCAAGCATTTTCAAAACAAAGGCATAGAGTGCTAGGATCTACCTTCTGTAGTGGATTACCAGCTCAGGATTGAAGACAAACCTTTCTGATTTAAAATCCATTTAAGTTTTACAATAACGTAGGAGATATACACTGTGAAACCTACCCCTGCACTATTGCAAGGCTAGTATTTGTACAGAGTTTACTAATCAGTGTCTTCTACTGACACACACAATTAGAATACCTGTTAAATTTTCTTTCAGACACTGAGCCTGTGAATGTCTTGTGAATTTCTGTGACGTGCTAAAATATTAAGTCCAACTTGGAGGCAGTAGAAACTCTACATTGTATTGTGGTGGAGGCATAACAATGCCTTTGGGAAACATGTTACCTAAGAAAATAATTTGCAATTTCAATTGGTCTATTTACCTTAAATTTTACTTTTGTTTTGTTTTGTTTTTAAATTCCCATTCCAAACCACTTGTCCCACAGCCACTAACTCTGCATAGTGAATCTTTACTATCCTCTTGATTTCAGTCTTCAAGAAAGAAAGGAAGAAACAAAACTATGTATAAGTAAATATCCTGTCAATTTATCTGTGTGTGCTTTAAAAGTGACAGTGGAAGTCATATTTGGCAAATATTTTCCTGTTATAATGTACAGATGTAACTTGTAATACATAAGTTTGCAGATTGCTTCAACAGGTGTAAATTACATCACCTAATTGTTCAAATATCTCTTCTGCTCTCAATTTTTCTGCAAAGACATATGCTTCTCCAATGGCAGTTGAAATTAGGCAGAAATCAATTTAGAATTATCTATAGGTTTACTCTATAAAAGCATAGACTTCTGGGAAAATTTCAGGGGTTTGGGAAGATTTTAAGTGCTTTCCAGCTGTAAATCATGTCAAGCATATTTGGAGAATAGTCTTTCCTGTTTTGATTTCCAATTTTTGCTATTAGTGGCTGTTGAAAACAAATAGGAAAAAAAGCAAGCCAGACAAAAGTTAATGGAATTCTTCAAAGCATAAAGTTGCATTCTCTGCAACTCAGGGTTTTGGCAGAGTTTCAGAATGTTTTGCTTGTACTGTCACATCTATCAGAAATTAAAGTTAGCTTGGCAAGAGAATAAGTGCTTGTCATACCTAGATAGGATGTATATTAATTTCATAATATGCAACTGAAAAAAATGAGGCTTCATTTCTTAAGCATTAGGACTCTATAGTCAACACAGCTGAGCTGACAATAAATAGTTTAGGAATCTCAAACTGTTAATCAGATTATTAGTGGATGAATAATGTGTTCTATCAAACCAGTCTAGGAACACATGGATCTGATTGTTCCTTCATTTTAACTGGGTAATTTCATTGTTGTTGGTGGTGTTATGCTGATAAAAATGAGTACAGAGGTGAGAGAAATTCAGGCCACATATTGCTTAAAGTCTTCAATTCACAAAGTGATTAATAGAGTTAATAGACAATGTCCTATAAACTGGATGGATTTTTTCCAGGCTATATTTTAAAGGATGGAAAGTGCAGTTTCTCAGAAATTTTGTGCTCTTCATTTAACATAGGAATTACATTTTTTGGAAAAGAATACATATCTTTCCTACACAGTCCTTGTACAGAAACCATGATTCATGGATTCATTCTGCCACTCATCATATCGCTAACAAAAAATATGATAGGACCAAGGATTTTGAGGTCAGAATCAGAATAAGTAAAATTGATAACTCAGTCTAAAATATTAAAAAAAAAAAAAAAACAAAAAAAAACCAAACCCAACTTGGCAGAAACCTTGCTATATTATGTTTAAAGAGCTCTTTATCTCCTTACCTGGCATTTGTGAGGAAATCCAGTGCTGTAAAGAACTGGGACTGGCCACCATTCACAGCTTCACAAGTTTCAGGAGGTTTTGTGTTTATCTGCTTAAAAATCACTGGAATTCTGTACACAGGTCTTTCTGATTTCTGAGTGTAACATGTCAATCATTACAAAAGTTAGGATGTTATAAATTACTTCATACATAATGATTTGAGTACATTTGATACTCAGCTCCCTGAAAACATTTTCTTCCCTAAGAAAGCAGCTATAATTGGTAAAGATTCTTGTGGATTTTTCTTCTATATGAAGGATAATTTAACTCAAGTACACCATGATTACAAGATATTCTATTAAACATCTGATACTCCACTTGGAAGACAGGAGGAAAAGAGTGTGAGAATGAGAAAGATTATGAATACTTTGTGGAAAACGAGCTTCAGTCTGCATCGATGCTTTATTAGATGCCAGAGACTCTACAACAATGAACGCTGTCAGCATGAGCACATCTTGAACACATATTCTCTGGGGTATGATAAATGCTGAAATCACTGAAGATTTTGCCACAGTCGAGAAATGCTCAGCAGTGCTCTCTTCTGTGGATTCTTCTGTGGCTGAGAGCTGAGCTCCTGTCATAACCCTCAGATATGTTGACCAGAGTGTCAGTTTGCTATGAGATACAAGCACACTGGAGACCAGCTACCACTCATTGTGGTGCTCTCCTGGGTAGATTATTTGATGTTGAAAAAGGTTAAAAAACATTCTGTGCTCTGTCCTTTGATGACAGCAATATATGTATCTGTCTTTTCTAGTTATTCAATTTTCATGAAATTCACAGGGGTTTAATATATTTGAAAGCTCTACTTCTGCAAATTTTAACTGAAATTGGCCTCTGGATTTATGTTGAAGAGAGAGTTAGCAAAAAGATACAGCGTGATTGCCTAAAATTAGGAAATCATCTACTACTCTTCCCTCTTGCCCATCTCCAAGAGCAGAGCAAGGGTTATGTAAGGTCTGGAAAAATGACTGCAGTGTTCGAACTTTACAGCACCTGAGAAGAGACAAAGTGTTTTGTGTCTGCTTTTCCTTAAACATGCCTGGAAACTGTATCTGAAAACTGCCCTATGGCTGACTTAAAAAGGGAACATAAATTGGTTGGATATTTTATATCATCACATCAAAGACTGTTAATAATTACATGTTGTTTAACAGTATTGTGACTTTTGCTTGGAAGTGAAAGAAACATGTTTGACATTTACATGTTGCTCTTTGAGAGGCATAGCAGGCACTGAGTTTTATTCATAAACTGAATTTCCTTCACTGCAGAAAAAAACCCAGCCATACAATGTTTCCATTTTAACGTTTCACTTTTATGTTCTTTCCTAAATGTTGTACCTGTAAGGTATTTTTTCCAATTTAACTTCTTGGTGATTTTTTTAATTTTTTTTTTTTTTTTTTTTTTTTTTTTCCTGAGCATCATTAATCATTCCATTTCATTCAAGGGAAGGCTAAAGAAATATTTTTAATATAAATTTCTGGAAGACTATTTCCCTTTAAAAACCCCTGTGCTGTTCATTCTGGTAAACAATAATTTGGTTTGAAAATCACCTCAAAGAGGCAGATATTCGTCTTCTTGTATATGAGAAAACTGGTTTTGCTTGGATTTGTTTGGGTATTTTTTGGGAATTTGATTTTGAATACGCATAGTAGATTCTATCACCTCAAAAGGTGCGGATAAGACTGCTGGGTTCATGAAGTTCAAAGTTCAGACTCTATTATGTAAACTGCCTTGTCTCTGTGGAAGGAATTTGCATTAACATCTAGCCAGATGTTCTGTATCTGCTGATGCACAAAACTCCATAGAAGCATAACTAGAAAAATGCTTTTTTGAATGTCTTTAAAAAATCATGCAAATAAGGACATTGAGGGAAAATTTGTGTGAAAGAACATGTACTATAATGTTCATGCATGTATATCACAAGATTGGTGTCTGCAGTGATGGCTTGGAAGAACTATCTGTAGAAGTAAAGTAGTCTGGTCCCTATCGTTCGAACAGCCCTTTGAGGTTTGAAATTCCCGAGAGGGATCGAGTCATGGTATTCAGAATGTGGCATTCCTGAGATGCTGTAAATAAAGACAAGTCATTGCTTTTACTTTCATGAGTCACTGGTACTGAGTGTCTGCCTTTGAATCTATGACATAGAGGTAGAAATGCTTTACATTTCATCATTGCTATCTATCTGGTTCCTGTCTTTCCCATTCTCCTAAGTTCCAGATCCTTTGTGTCATAATATTTATAAGAATGTGAACAGTCTTCCCCTTTACTCCTCAGTTTCATCTGCTTTCTCCTGTCCATTACATAACGGATGCATGAAAAGCATGTTTGACTGGGAGGATATGCAAACACAGACCTTCCCATAAAAATGTAGTGTGTTACCTGGTGGAGTAATTGACTGCTAGGATTTTGAAAATATACATAATTGAACTTTTGAAATTGAGTGAAATCACATGGCTATTATCAATTTACTTTCTCCCACATCAGTGGCACAGCTTGGTAAGTATTTATTATTTCTGGTAACACAGTAGGTGGAAACTTTTCTCACAGAGTTAAAGGGGTATGCTTTCAAATTCCAGCAGGGTCACCAAGAAGAAGTTCGTATAGACTCATAGACGTTTGGTCTCCTAACGGAAATGATGCACCATAAAGTAATCAAAGGCTGCTGCTGTTATTTTTGCTGTTATTATTTTTGTTGTTGAACTAATATTTAGTATATACTATACTATAGTTCAACTAATTGTTGAACTAGTACTGTTACCATAAGTAGTAACATGGTGCTTTCTGCAGGATGAGTTTCACTGTTCAAATGATCAGTGGAACTGATCAAAGATCTATTCTGATTTCAACTGCACATATTCAAGCTTTGACTTGTCATTCTCAGCTGCAGTGTTATTTATTCTGGTTTTGCAGCCTGGAGGTATTACACTCACCCAGATTCCATTGTGTAAAGGAATGGTCATATTTATTTTCACTCTTCTAAGGAGAGTGAAAAAGAGTAACTTTAGTAAATTAAATTACTAGCAGAAACACATGAATTTTTCCATTTTACATGAGATTTGTAGTAGTGGTGGCTAGCACTTGACAATTACTTATAGCAATTGTTGGTAATTATGTACAACTTCATTTCCTGTACTCAGCAATATATTTAGTTTTATATTTATGGATGACGTCTTTCTCTGGAAATATGTTGGTTCTGTAATTGAAATTAATATTGGTGGCAGTTACTTGGTAAATCATAAGTAATTCTTAGGAGACATAAGGAAAAAATAAGTGATTTATATTACATAGTAACAAACATATCATTACACATATATAGTGCACCAGGCCACAATTAATAGCTGCTTAGGTATTAAAGCTTCCAAAGACTGACTGATCTCTGCAATTTAACTACACCACTTCTGTATCTGTATCATTGAACCCAACCCAGCAGGGATTTGCGAGGCATGTGTTTTTGCAAATGTTGTCTGTTGGATGAAAGTTTATGTCCAGACCCGGTACCTTAGCAATGTGTAGACATTAAAGATCTTAATTCTGCTTGTGGGATAAGTTCTTAATTACTTAGTGTTTGAGATATCTCATTTTGCCCACCCTGAACTTCCATCCGTGGCTGGCTAAAATCTCCTTGCACCCTTGTGAGGCTGTACCATGGAGCAGCTGTTGCTCTCCACAGGGTGCTGAATCATTCGTTCTTCAAAATCTTCTCTGAGATTTGCTAGGACAAAACAGTTTAATATATGTGTCTTGCTTGACCACTTTCCAGAGAGCAAGCAAATGATCTTCTGTTTTGTACAGGGAAATCAGATTCTGACCTTGAAATGCTGAGGGTGAAATTCTGCTGAGAAGCTCTGTTGTAATAGCTCAGGGGAATACTGTGTGTGCCTTAGATCTGTTTCTCCTCCAAAGAAAGAGAATGGGTGACCTTTACCCAAATTCTTGACTGAATCACCAGAGTTTTGATAAGTTTATTTTTGAGTGTGGGTTTTTAATTATGGGCAGATGGGAAATGGGGCTGGTCTGGTTCAACTGTCACAGCAAACAGGCCTATTATCTATCTTTTGGTGTACAAAGAGGACATTTGTTTGTGGACATCCTGTCAGATGATTTTCATACTACACAAGAACAAGAATGTGATCTGTTTTGACACTGTGTGGTGGGTTGACCTTGGCTGGACACCAGGTGCCCACCAAGATGCTGTATCACTCCCCCTTCTCAACTGGACAGGTATGCTGGTTTTGTGTGGTGGGGTTTTCAGTAATGGGGGATGGGGCTACAGCAGTGGCCCCCTGTGAGAAGCTACTTGAAAGCTCTCCCAGCTCCAAGTAGGACCAGCCTCTGGCCAAGGCTGAGCTATTTATCAGTGGTGGCTGCACCTTTGTGATAATTTGTTTAAGAAGGGAAACCTGAGAGGCAGTTAGACTCATAAGGAAGAGTTGAGAGGACGGCTATAAGAACATTGAGGTCAGTGGAAGGAAGGAGGAGGAAGTGGGGAGGTGCACTGGAGCAGACACCTGCCTTGTATTCCATGGTGATATGGCAGGGGCACCCCCTGCTGCCATCCATGAGAGGTCACTGGAGGAGTGGACATTCACCTGTGGCCTGTGGAGGACTCCTGGAATCCTATAAGAAGAATAAGCCACTGCTGTAGCATGATGGGGTGACCCATGTGGGAGGATCTCAAGAAGAATGCATCCTGTGGGGAGGACTCATGACAGAGAGAGCTTGTGAAGGCCTAGCTTCTGTGAAATGGACACCACATGAAGTAGAAGAGTACTTTCCTCTTCCTTGGAGGATGGAGTAGCAGACTGACCAAAACTCCCCCATTCCTTGTCTCCACACTGCTGGGGGATGGAGGTAGAGATATTGGGAACAAAACTGATCCCAGGAAGAAGGGAGAGGTGGGGGAAGGTGTCTTTAAGATGTAGTTATACTTCTTATGGTCCCATTCTGTTTGTTAAGTGTTGTTGTTGTTAGCGTTTTGAATTAAAACAAAGTCCTTCTTCTTTCCTTAGTGAACCTGTCTTTTGTCCATGACTGCAATGGGTGAGTCATCCCTCCCTGTCCTTATCTTGATACCTGAGCCTTTTGTTTTATTTTCTTCTTCCCAGCACTGGGGGAGAAGGGATAATTGAATGGCTGTGTGGTGTTTAGTTTCCCCATGGGCTCAAACCAGGACAACAGGATAGAATGAAACATAATGAAAGACTTATGGATTGAGATAAGGACAGAGAGATCACTCGGTAGTTACTGTCATGGGCAAAACAGTCTTGACTCGGGGAAACTAAATTAAATTTATTTAAAATAAAATCAGTGTAAGAGAATGAGAAATAAAATCATAAAACATTTCCTCCCCCCGACCCCTTCCTTCTTCCCAGGCTCAACTTCATTCCCAAATTCTCTACCACCAGCAGTGCAGAGGGATGGGGAATGGGGATTGTGGTCAGTTCATTACACAATGTCTCTGCCACTCTTTCCTCCTCAGGGAAAGACTCCTCATGCTCTTCCCTTGTTCCAGCATGGCGTCTCTCCCACAGGAGACAGTCCTCCATGAACTCCAACATGATTCCTTCCCACAGGCTGCAGTTCTTCGTGAACTGTTCCAGTGTGGGTCCTTTCCACGGGCTGCGGTCCTTCAGGAATAGACTGCTCCAGTATGGGTCCCCCACGGGGTCACAAGTCCTGTCGAAAACCTGCTCCAGCACAGGCTTCCCATAGCCTTCTTTGGACACATCCACTTGCTTAGGTTTGAGGTCCTCCAAGGGCTGCAGGTGGGCAGATGCCATGGACCATCATGGGCTGCAGGAGGACAGCCTGCCTCACCATGATCTGCACCATGGGCTGCAGTGGAATCTCTGCTCCAGTGCCTGGAGCACCTCTTCCCCCTCCTTCACTCACCTTGGTGTCTGTAGAGTTGTTTCTCTCAAATATTCTCATTCCTCTCCTCCTGATGCAGTTGCCCTTGAAGAGGTGGGTTTTTTTGGTTGTTTGGTTTTTGGTTTTTTTTTCCCCTTCTTAAATACATTATCACAGAGGTGATACCACTGCCTTTGATGGGCTCAGCCTTGGCCACCAGCAGGTCCATCTTGGAGCCAGGTGGCATTGGCTCTATCAAACATGGGGCCAACTTCTAGCAGGTTCTCACAGAAGCCACCCCTGTAGCACCCCAGATACCAAAACCTTGCCATGCAAACCCAATATACACCCTATTCGTTCATGATCACTGGTGTCCATCTAGTCCAGAAACAGGCAAGGTTATGACAGTCTCAGCACTCTTTCTGTTTTTTGTGACCAGGGAGATCTTGTAGCCTAGTCTCTTGGATGATGTCTGTGTCTAGTGAATTTTAGTTTTGGAATGCATCTTTTTAGGTGAAAATTTTCTTTTTTGTCTATATTATGGTATGCAACTGACTTCACTTAGTATAATCAAAAGGATTTTTCTCCTGCTGGAACTAAGCTTGAAAACAGGGAACTGCCCAGAAAATCCCACTTGTAATGTGGAAACATGGTACCCCAGCAGTTAACATATATGTCTGTATGGTGTGCACAAAGGACTGTATACCAGTCCAAACTTAGCTTCTGGTTAAGAGGCTATGCCAAATATGCTGCTCTGGAAATGTTGCAGATCCAGCAAATCAAATCATACTTCTTCTCTCCTTGTGCTATATGCCAGTCAATAATGTAAGCACATCCTACATAATCTCTGTGGTCAAAGGGCAAAGGCTGTATCTAAAACTGTTAAGCCTTGTATCTCTCCGCCATGGTTTGCCTTTTTGGGATGGATAATGCCTGCATTAATTGTTTTTTAAGTTATGATACTGATTCATAAAAGGCAAAACAGGGAGTCTTCACATGAAAAGTTATTTAACCTGTTCAGGAACAGAAGATTTTGCAGAACACTGGGTTCGATGGACAAAAGAAAATGAGAAAGTTGCAGAAGGAGCTAAAAGTCTGCAACTCAAACACAGAGCTGGAGAAACAACCAAATGCAACAAGGAGGCTGCAGATGTAGGACAAACCTGGACATCATGCAGAACTTGTGTCAGTTTGAAATAACTGAGCTGGAAAGAAGCACTTTTCCATCTCCTGTAATCTTTCACATAAAGTTGAATTTTTATCCAAATACATCCTTCTTTTGTGGCTTTGAAGCCCTTCAACCTCTTGAGAGGTTCACTGAAGACTTTGGCTAGGCACATCAACCTTGAAGCTCTGTGGAAAAGACCCTAACATAACCTTCTAGAAAGTCAGATTAGGACTTTACAGCTATGGTTGTTACTTTTTGCCATAGATGCTATGCTTTTTGGTCCAGTTATTGATTTGTAAGGCTAAGTATTGATGGTGTGTTACAGGATTAATCTGTTGTGTGTGTTTGCTATTTTGTGGACATGTAGATTTATTAAATCTGCAATATTCTTGCTGATAAGTACCTGGAAAAAAAATGGTAGCAGACATAAATACAAACTGTTTCTAGGTGTAAAAATCAGAAGTTGTAAAGCCACAAAAATTATGGTAATTATTAGTGCTATAGGAGATTTACAATATACTTTAATGTCAGGCCTGGTGTGGCAACTATGGCAAGATGGCTCTTTTTCTGTCTGCCCTTTATTGACTTTCTCTCTTATGCTTTCAGTTCTTTAAATTTCTGACCCAGTCACTGGTGCAGAGTAGCTATCTTGCCTGTATTGAGCTTTGGGAAAAGAAGAAATGAAGCAACTCAGACTGGCACCAAGCCAAGCTATCTGCAGTTTGGCTTTTCACCAGGCAAATCAGCATACAAATAACACCCTTTCTTTTTGCCAATGTAGATTAGTGAGAAAATAGAAACATCTTGTCTTTATTTTAAATTTTAAAGAGGTAAATTAATTTTATTAGTTAAACAACTCTAAGGTTTGAAGGAAGCAGGGCTGGGCCTTGGCTCCAGGACTGTCCTCTCATGCATTACAGTGTGAAGTCTAAGACTTGCTACCAACTTGTCCCTAACCTCCACTGAAAGCTAAAGTAATAAAGCAAACTTATCATTTGCAATTTAGTGACATGACTCCAAAGAATTGAAGAGGGAGAGGAGGAAGAACAAGAGCATCTGCTTCTGCCTTATGAGATTGTTCTCAAGAGGAAGCTTTTTCTGTAGTGAGTTGCACACTGGAACAGATGCAATCTGTAGCAACGGCATTAATAGTCATTATTATAGGGATAGGGTTGGAAATTTTGTTGGGACCCAGCCTTCTATATAATAATTGCACTTTTTTTTTTTTTTTTTCCAGAGCCCTTAGATACTTGGAAGTCTCTAATCTAAGACAGGATTACTGAACTCACCTTCATTAATTTTTGGCAAATGTCACCTTTTCTTTCTCTCTTTGTCTGGCTATAGTGATGCAATTGCTGTAAACATTAAGCAATATTTATATGCCACAATGTGTGATATTTATCCAACTCCCATCTAACTCCTATAAAAGTAGCTTGAGTATGGGAGCCAAAATAGCCACACTAATTTGGTTCTTTACCTGAGCTAGGCTGTTTCAAATCTTGCCAGTCGCTTGCTAGTGTAGCTGTTGTGCACTTCAGAGCTATACTAAGTCATTCAGCCTGTGTATACTGACCATGCTATTGCTATTTTCTTAGAGTTTACCATCTTTCCTGTTATAAATTGTAGACTAAATATTCCATCCTAAATTAAGACTTCTTTATGGTTCACACTTTATCTTTTCTTTTGATACTATCAGTTAAGCAAAAAGTGCTATTTAATCTATTTTTAGTAAAGCCTTTTAAATTTATTTTAATTTTAAAAAGATGTTAGTGAGTTTATTTTAGTGAAGATACTATAGTTCAATTTATAGTGCTATATAGGATGGTAGTCTGGGGACCTGGATTCTGTTCTTGTTCAGCATTACAAGTCATAATTGCCACATCAGCCAGTCTACCTCTCAAAGAAGTATCAACTAATTTGGGATACAGAGGTCTGAAGTCTTCGACCTGATGTGTTTGCAACAAGATTTTCTTGTTGATGTGCACCTGCAGCTACCAGCCATTCTAACTGAAGTTGCAGATGCTTGGAGCTTCTGTAAAATCAGATCCCTTGTTGGTTTTTGTGTGGGTTGTTTTTTTGTTTTTTTTTTTTTTTTTTTTTTTCCAGAACCCCCAAAATGAGCCAGCTCTTAAAATTTTGGCTTAAACTCTCTACATATTCATCTCCCAAATGCAAAATTAGGATAATGATCCTATCTTTTGTAAAGAGCTTTAGCTGTGCAGCTGAGATGTACTATATAAATGCTAAGTAATACCATTATTATAGGTGTGGAGTCAAACAGTTCTCCATACTTTCCAACTGCTTTTGTCACAATATTGTACTAGCAGATTATCATCTTTGTGGACAGCTGGTAGGGCTTTGTTGCATCCGCCTTTTTTGGTTTTTCTGCATTCTACCAAGCACAGAGAGCCCCAGCCATGGCAATCCTTCCTCTATCTAGTCTGTCACTGCTTCTCTCTTTGGAAGCCATAAATACAGCTTTTGTTTGTTGTTGTTACTGCTGCTACAGCCCATCCCTTGAGATCTGCACAGCGATACCTTAAGGTTAAATATGGACCATGTTTTTCAGTAACACTGCCTGCAACTTTCCAAGCTGAAGAGTGGTGTTTGAGGAAAGAAAAGAAAAAAAAAAAGGTCAAGTGTCTCAAGAAGCATTACTATGGTATTTAAGTGAAAAAGAGAGAGGTGGAGTGGTGGAATATGGGAGCCTTCCTCAGGTGTTTGAATGCAGACTTGCAATACTAGTCACTTTCTTTTCCCAAGAGCTCATTGCTTTCTCTGGCATCTAATAACACTGAATTTCCAGTGCATTCTAAGTTTTTTACCACTCTTTCTGCTTTCTTGATGCTCTACCCTGGTATTATTACTAGAGTCACATATTCCCTTTCTTTTCCAGAGAGAGACAATTGCATTACAATCAGCATAGAACACAGTTTCAGCAGAGCTTCCCGTAGCTGGGATGAATGGTGGCCCTCCATGAATGTTGACAGTTTGAAAGAACACAGTCCTCTTTGTGGGGAGGAACATTAACTTTGCCCTTTTACAGTATGGACAGATTCCTTAGAAATATATAGGGTTTACCATTCCTTTGTATTGTTTTTAATGTTTTCTTAATGCCGAAGTGGAAAAATACAAGATTATGCTTATAAAAAACAGACCATTATGTTTAAAATATTCTTCATTTAAGAGGCATGTAAATCTGGAGTAAAAGTAGCTATATTTGTGTAAGAATTGCAGTAAAGCTCTGCTGCACTAGATCCTGGTTCAAGTCTCTGAGCAACTAGATAAACTGTTCTGCCTATCCTGAATCCTATTCTAATGCTTAGATGCTAATCAACTGGAGCTGAATATTCATTACAAATAATAACAGTGATACCAAAATTAGTAACATGTAGAATAATGCAGTTTACAGGAAGCAACCTATTTTGTTTTACCAAGTCATTGAATGAGAAAAAACTTTTTAGATTAATTTTGTGAATCTCTGGCTTTGGTTTCTTACTGTTTCCTCTACGTGACATATGCCTATTACCTCTGACACCATTTGCTTGGGCTTTCCTATTAGAGAACTATAGTAATTTAAATAGTGACCTGCACATAGCTTTTCTGTTGTGGGTGGTAGAGAATTTCTGATGCTACAAGAACTGAAATGAGCAATGATGTGGTAGTAGGAATACTTGATCCATCTTTCTGGGTGCTCTGCTGCTGGCCTAGAGAATCACCCTGACCACCACCTCTTTGGTCCTCCTGAACATGGAAGTGGATTAATTCTCAGGGTATAGTCAGAGAAGTGTGCTTGATTTATTGTCTTTCTCCAGCTGCAGTGACCAAGCTCACATCTTCCTGATAGGTAAACCCAGGCAGTACCACTCTCATGATTTGCATACCTGATTCTCCCTTTTTCTTGTCTCTTTTTTTTTTTTTTTTTTTAATCTCCTTGGGCCTCCATTGTACCTTTCTTTCCCACACTTGTGTCCTTCCCAGCAAACGATCCCTAATTACTCTTCTCAATTAGTCACAGTTCAGATATATCTTTATCCAAATTCGATATTTCTGATGCCATTATCCAGGCAATCTTAGTTTTATATTTTATTACAGATATAATTTCACTGGTGTGGTTGGTCTTTCAAGATGGTGCCTACTAGAAAGTCCCCAGTGCTCTCTTCCAGATATTTCAAGAGTCTGGAGGGTTAACTTCCTGTGCACCACCTGTGAGATTGTGCTATCCTTCATGGCACTACCTGTAACTTTTGTCAGATGCTCATACTGCTACTTGTTACGTTCTGCATTTTCTTATGTTACACCTTGTAGTTTTTAGTGTTTTCAGTTAGTGCAATCTCATGCTAGATCCTAGTCAAAGGGCTATGCACTTCTCTGAAGCCCTAACATATTCTAATATGGATTTTGAGTTTTCAGAAATATACTGCAACAGTACTGATAATGAAGCTATCATTCTAGAGATCATTTATGCTGGATTCACAAACAATTTTGTGAATACCAAACATTTATCAAAATGCCTATAAAATGAGAAGTCTCACAAAATTAATTTAATCAATTAGTCACAAATATTTTAATAATTATTCTGCAGGCCATTCAAATCTTTATCCCTGTGTTGGTTTAAGCCCTGCTGGGACTGGAGGGCACATTGCCATTGCCCCTCCCCCACCCTCAGCTGGTCGGGCTGGCAGTGAGGCACAAACCCCGGGGTAAATGAGAAGAATTGTAATACAACAGTGTGATAAACAGTCTGAACAACAACAGTTGCAATGATAACAACAGTAAACAGCAATAACAGTGAACAAGACAAAAGATATACAGAGAAATACTGCAAATGGTCACGGAGCAAACCTGAGGTGTGCCTCCCGCCAACAAAAAGCCACCAGGGGAAAAGAAAAGAAAGTTCCTGCCTGGACCTGATGTCAGCACGATATGAATAACCCGGTTGGAGATCCTTCCCCCCTCTCTCTCTGCTGGGGAAACTTGACCCTATCCTATCTGAACCAGGACATAATCCACCCCTTTATTCTATACCATCTGTGTCATGTCCAGTTGCCATTTAGCAGTTAACAATAACAAAGTAATAATCTACACAGGCACAGCACAATTCACAGCATGTTCTCACCCAGAATCAAGTCCCCCTGTGGTACACATCGGACCTCTCCATTGTCCTGCATCACCCACCAGGTGCACCCAGGTCCTTGGGCAAAAGCAATCCCGTGGATGGGTTTGCCTTTACCTTTGCCTGGCGCAGGACTAAACCAGACCATTTTTCCCAAGATATTCCTCATGCACACCACAGGGACTTTATCCCCATCTACAGCACGTTGAGGTCTCTACTGAGCCGGGCCAGCTCGACTAGCAGATCCTCTTGTGTTGACTAGCCAGGTGGCCTTTGCTAGATGCATGTCCCAGTCTTTGAAGGTGCCACCTCCCAGTGCTTTCAATGTGTTTTTTAACAGTCCATTGCAGCGCTCGATCTTCCCAGAGGCTGGTGCGTGGTAGGGGATATGGTATACCCACTCGATGCCGTGTTCTTCTGCCCAGGCATTTATGAGGTTGTTTCAGAAGTGGGTCCCGTTGTCTGACTCAATTCTCTCTGGGGTGCCGTTTCGCCACAGGACTTGGGTTTCAAGGCCCAGGATGGTGTTCCGGGCGGTGGCGTGGGGCGCTGGGTAAGCTTCCAGCCATCTAGTGGTTACTTCCACCATTGTGAGCACGTGGTGCTTCCCGTGGCAGGTCTGTGGCAGTGTGATGTCGTCGATCTCCCAGGCCTCTCCATAGCTCTATTTCAGCCATCACTCTCCATTTCGCTGGGGCTTCACCCGTTTGGCATGTTTGATTGCAGCACACGTCTCACATGCGTGGATGATCTCTGCAATGGTGTCAATGGTGAGGTCCACCCCTCGATCTCGAGCCCACCTGTATGTTGCATCCCTATGTTGGTGGCCCGAGGTCTCATGGGCCCACCGGGCTATGAACAGTTCACCTTTGCGCTGCCAGTCCAAGTCCACCTGAGCCACTCCAATCTTAGCAGCTTGGTCTGCCTGGTGGTTGTGTCGATGTTCATCAGTGGCGCGACTCTTGGGTACATGGGCATCCACATGGCGCACCTTCACAACGAGGTTTTCCACACGGGCTACAATGTCCTGCCATACTTTAGCAGCCCAGACGGTTTTACCCTTACCTTGCCAGTTGTTCTGCTTCCATTGCTGCAGCCATTTCCACAGGGTATTCGCCACTGCCCACGAGTCGGTGTAGAGGTAGAGCCTCGGCCACTTTTCCCGCTCAGCAATATCCAAAGCAAGCTGGATATCTTTCACCTCTGCAAACTGGCTCGATTCACCCTGTCCCTCAGCAGCTTCGGTGACCCGTCGTGTGGGACTCCACACAGCACCCTTCCACCGTCGATGTTTTCCCACAATGCGACAAGACCCATCAGTGAACAGGACATATCGCTTCTCCTCATCCAGCAGCTCGTTATATGGTGGGGCCTCCTTAGCATGTGTCACCTCCTGTTCTGGTGACATCCCGGAATCTTTGCTCTCTGGCCAGTTCGTAATCACCTCTAGTATCCCTGGGCGGCTGGGGTTCCCTATTCCAGCCCGTTGTGTTATCAATGCAACCCATTTACTCCACGTGGCATCTGTTGCATGATATGTGGAGGAGGCCTTTCCTTTGAACATCCACCCCAGCACCGGCAGTCGGGGTGCCAGAAGGAGCTGTGTTTCAGTGCCGACCACTTCTGAGGCAGCCTGAACTCCTTCGTATCTTGCCAGTATCTCCTTCTCAGTTGGTGTGTCATTAGCTTCAGAGCCTTTGTATCCCCAGCTCCAAAAGCCCAGAGGTCGGCCTCGGGTCTCCCCAGGTGCTCTCTGCCAGAGGCTCCAGGTAGGGCCGTTCTCCCCAGCTGCGGTGTAGAGCATGTTCTTATCCTCCTGCCCTTCCTGGACTGACCCGAGGGCTACTGCTTGGGCAATCTCTTGTTTAATTTGTTCAAAGGATTGTTGTTGCTCAGGGCGCCATTCAAAACCGTTCTTCTTATGGGTTACGTGGTAGAGAGGGCTCACAATCAGGCTGTAGTTTGGGGTGTGCATCCTCCAGAACCCCACAGCGCCCAGGAAAGGCTGAGTCTCCTTTTTAGAGGTTAGTGGGGCCATGGCTGTTATCTTGTTTATCACCTCCATCGGGATATGGCGACGCCCATCTTGCCATTTTATTCCTAGGAATTGAATTTCCCTCGCAGGCCCCTTGACTTTCTTTTGCTTAGTGGTAAAGCCAGCCTTCAGGAGGATTTCAATTATCTTCTTCCCTTTCTCAAAGACTTCCTCGTCTATGTTCCCCTATACAATGATGTCATCAATGTACTGCAGGTGTTCTGGAGCCCCACCTCTCTCCAGTGCAGTATGGACCAGTCCATGGCAAATGGTGGAGCTGTGGTTCCACCCCTGGGTCAATCAATTCCAGATGTACTGGATGCCTCTCCAAGGGAACGCAAACTGTGGCCGGCACTCTGGAGCTATCGGAATGGAGAGGAATGCGTTAGTAATGTCATTTGTGGAGCACCACTTGGCTGCCTTCGACTCCAGTTCATACTGGAGCTCCAGCATGTCCGGCACTGCAGCGCTCATTGCTGGCGTAACTTCATTCAGGCCACGGTAGTCCACAGTTAGCCTCCATTCGCCATTAGGCTTTCTCACTGGCCATACAGGACTGTTGAAGGGTGATTGATTTCGCTGATCACCTTCTGGCTTTCTAGCTGACGGATCAGCTGATGGATGGGGACCAGGGAATCTCGTTTTTTGCGGTACTGCCGCTGGTGCACCGTCCTGATATCAATCAGCACTCGCTGCTCCTCAACCTTAAGCCGCCCCACCACTGAGGGATCCTCTGAGAGGCCGGGTAAGGTGGACAACTGTTCAACCTCCTCCAGGGCAGCTACACCAAAAGCCCACCGGTACCCTTTTGGGTCTCTGAAGTACCCTCTCCCGAGACAGTCTATGCCCAGGATGCACGGGGCATCGGGGCCAGTCACAGTGGGGTGCTTATGCCAGTCCTTCCCAGTCAGGCTCACTTCAGCTTTCAGTAGGGTCAGCTGTTGGGATCCCCCTGTCACTCCGCAGATGCAGATGGATTCAACCCCACTGTAGCTCGATGGCATCAGGGTGCACTGTGCGCTAGTGTCCACCAAAGCCTTATACTCTTGTGGGTCTGACGTGCCAGGCCATCGGATCCACACTGTCCAGGAAATCCGATTATCCCTTTTCTCCACCTGGCTGGAGGCAGGGCCCCTCTAATCCTGCTCATCATCACTGACTTCTTGTAAGAATGATTTACTGGTCCCCTCAAGAGGGTCAGACGTAACGTTGGCCA
Source organism: Athene cunicularia (assembly GCF_003259725.1). Taxonomy (NCBI): domain Eukaryota; kingdom Metazoa; phylum Chordata; class Aves; order Strigiformes; family Strigidae; genus Athene; species Athene cunicularia. Next base: position 3,922,811 of record NW_020799145.1, read on the forward strand.
TTCTATTCTGCCTGGGGGATTTCTGACTGGACACTGGAGCTGTGCTCTTCTCAGAGGACTCCCCTTTTGTGATGGTCTTCCCTTTCAGCTGCTCTACTCATGCAGCGAGGGCAGCAGTGGGCTGTCCATCCCACCTCCTCATGTTTTCTCCATGGTCGCGGAGGAGGAACAACAGGGTGCCTCATGGTATGTACCTTCTTCTGCCTTTCTCTTGGGTGGGGAAACGTTTACTTCTAATGGCTGAGACATCAGCCCATGCAGGTGGAACGTAGGACATGTCCTCTTACATTTTTTGGATCCTCTGAGACAGTTCCTCCACAGCTGAGACCCAGGAATGTTGAGATTGAAGGGACATTTCCCTCATTGTCGGAGCTTGCCAACCACTCCGTCCACTGTTAGAGTGCGGGTGTCTGGTGCGCTCTTCAGGAACTTTCGCCACATCAGGTGTGTGCAAGGGGCCTGATCTGGGTCCATGGGTGACTGCTCATCATTCAGATGACCATAGATCATCTCAAACACAGCCAGTTCCCTGAGGTTCTGGATGCCTTTCTCAATGCTGGTCCATTTGCCTAGATGACATAGGATATCATCCTTGTAGGGGTGCCTCTCTCTTACACTGAGCAGGAGTCGCTTCCAAAGGCTGAGGGTTTGAGCATGTTTTCCTATTTCCCTATCAATGCCAGCATCCTTGGCCAAAGATCCCAGCTGCCTGGCCTCTCTCCCCTCCATTTCAAAAGCACTGGCTCCATTGTCCCAGCATCGGAGCAGCCAGGTGCAAATCTGCTCACCTCCCAGGCAGCCGAAATCTCTCCGCATATCTCACAGCTCAGTCGGGGATAGAGATCAGACGATCACCTCTGGTCCTTCCTCTTGTTTCTGTGATGGGCCTGGCTCTTCCCCATCCCTCACTTTGCGAACTGACTTTCTGGTGTATTTTGTTTTCTGTATCGGGGTGACTGATACCGGCACTGGCTGGCTCTCTGGCTCAGTCGCTGTGCTGGTGGAGGAGACTGAGACTGGCTCAGTATCTGGACCAGGGGGACAGGCAGTTTCAGTGAGTTCACTCTCAGGTTCTGTTGCCTTTTCTTCCCCCTGAGGGCAGTGGGTGGTATTAAAGAGGACACAGTAGGCATGGGCAAGTCCCCAACACATTGCAGTGATTTGTGTCTCCTGGGTTTTGCCCTCTTGGTAACACACCCTTTCTAAGCACTCCATCAGCTTCTCAGGGCTCTGCATTTGCTCAGGAGTGAAATTCCAAAGCACTGGAGGTGTCTGCTGACTCAGGCCTTTGCCCATCTTTTCCCACACCCCTTGCCACTCACTATTATCTGACCTCGGGGCAGGTTTCCGGGCACTGCTGTTGTTAGAGAAATGCCGCACGGCCAAAACCGAAATCAGGCATGCATTCAGAAGGCATTGTGCCACAATCACACTGACCTGCAGGATCCAAGGATAACTGAAACTCCCCAAAGCAGAGAGGATCTCTTCCCCTGGCTCACCCATAGATGGGGTGAGACCCCTAACAAAAGCCCAAACGGCAAACAGGTACCGGCCCACCCCACACACAGCGACACAAAGGCATTATAAGCATTCAATAGCCCGTATAACAACATAAGACTCTTTATATAATTTCTACCAATAACAAACGCCACCACTGGGATCATATCCTGGATATAAGGATTAATCCAGCCCCACCACAGAAGGAAGCAGGACAGCATTGCAAACATTTTCTTATCAAACAAATACAAACAGAAACATTACACCCAACAGATTTCTCTGTCACACTCTGGTCAGGGTCTGTCCCTTTTTGTTCTTATTTCAGCCCTCTTGTGCCCCACGTTGGTGTGCCAATGAAGGCTGTGTTGGTTTAGGCCCTTCTGGCACCGGAGAGCACGTTGCCGTTGCCCCTTCCCCACCCTCAGCCGGTCAGGCTGGCAGTGAGGCACAAATCCTGGGTTGAAATGAGAAGAAATTTAATACAACAGTGTGATAAACAATCTGAACAACAACAGTGGCAGTGATAATAACAATAAACAGTAATAGTGAACAAGACAAAAGACATACAGAGAAACACCACAAACTCGACGTGTTCCTCCCACCAACAAAAAGCCACCAAGGGAAAAGAAAAGAAAGTTCCTGCTGGACCTGACATCAGCATGGTATGAATAACCTGGCTTTAGATCCCTTCCCCCTCTCTCTCTGCTAATGTAACTTAACCCTATCCTAGCTGAACCAGGACAATCCCCATGGGATTTTTTTTACTAAAACTTAAACTGTATATCTCAGCTAAGTATTCTAAGTTTTAGTACAGTATTAAACAACTTTGAAGCCATTATTAAGAACTAATTTGTTATGTTTAGACATTTACTTGTGTTGTAGGCTCCAGTGTTGCACATAGATAGACTTAGTAGTATTTTGGCATTGCTCTTAATTAAAATATCTGAAAAACCTCATTGAGATGAAGGAATCAACTGTTATAAATATCATGTGAGGTATAGTCTTTTACTAACATTTTTTATAGGTGGTGAATTTTTCAACACCATGTTGAAAGGCTGTTGACAAAACTTTACCTTATAATATCCATTAAATCCACATCAAGTGTCATTGCCACAATGAATATGATTCAGTTGTCTAAATGTAGGTGTCTGGACATTTCAGATTTATTGCGGTGTGCTGCAGGTTACATCTGGCTCTTCAGAATGATGTGGATCTGCCATAGATGATAAGCCATATCTTGCAGACCAGTGTGGATGTCCCAGACACCTTAGAGAACACACATTTTGCTAAGCATATGTTCCTGCTATCTTTGCATAGCCATGTGTATACAGTGGTCTATCAATCCTGTAGCCCTTCTCAGTCATGGATGTTCATATGTTTATAATCCATGTATACACAGACACTGTTATATTTAATCCTTTCTTTAGAAAGTTAGAGTATAACGCTTGTGGGACTTCTCATATGTGTGTTTGGTGGTTAAAATATTCAGTATACCTTCATAAAACTTCAGTTATATTTAACTATATAGCTATACTTCCATACCTACTTCCTCCTATGCAATTACCATACAAATATCTCTGAATGATTTTAAACAACACAGAGAGGGATTTTTGTGAGACTCCGCTATAATGTATGTTAATAATGTGCAAGCTTTCATCTCTTCTGTGCCATTAAAGTTTGGCCTATATAGTTGCTAATTTTCCCTTGACCGGTTGACTGTCATTTCTGTCAGCTAGATGTGTTTTCTGACATGCACAAATATCCATTAGCGTGGAGGTCAACAAACTTATCTCAATTTTTATGACCTGAGTCAAAAATTTAGCAATTGGTCTCTAGAAATCACAACCTTGTTCCCCAGCTCATCCTCCAGTCTGACAAAACCTTCTGATTGCAAATATGCTCCCACAAAACAATCATTATGTAGTTATCATACAGTAATGCAAAAGACAGAAAGATACTTTTTGTTTCACCCTATTTTTAACTCATCTGTTTATTTCTATTTTTCTTTTATGTTTGGAAGGGGTTTTGGAGCTGCTGTTCCTACTTTCATCACAGTTCATTTCCAGCAAGTTCTTCTTATGTGTGTTGCCATAGAAGACCTCTAGTGAGCTTTGTGATCATGTGGGACTTATTTGCTTGAAGGCATGGCTTCAGGTGGAATACCTGTTTTTCTAGTTTTGGCTGGGATAGAGTTAATTTTCTTCATAGTAGCTTGTATGGGGTTATATTTTGGATTTGTACTAAAAGCAGTGTTGATAATACAGAGATGTATTCATTATTGAGTGTGTTTGGTTTGTGTGTGAGTGATAGGGGGTTTTGATAGTGGGAGAAGGGGCCACAGCAGTGGCACCTGTGAGAAACCTCTTGAAGCTCCCCTGGCTCCAAGTTAGACCTGCTTCTACATCAGGCCGAGCCAGATAGCAACATTGGCTGTGTCTCTGTGATAACGTATTTAATAAGGCAACCTGGGAAGAGGAATTAGAAGTGAACATGGAGGTCAGTGGAAGAGAGAGTAGGTGGTGGAGTGGAGGTGCACTGGAGCAGAGACTTCCCTGCAGCCTGTGGTGGGATGGCAGACTGTTCCCCTGCAGCCCATGGAGGTCACTGGTGGAGCAGATGCCCACCTGCAGCCTGTGGAGGACCCTGCACTGGAGCAGGTGGCTGCACCCAAAGAATGCTGGACTCTGTGGGACCCACTTTTGTAGTTCGAAGCTGGAAGGACTACAACAAGTGGGAGGGACCCACTCTGGAGGAACTGAGGAAGAGCTGCAGCCCATGGGAAGGATTCATGTCAGAGAAGGTTCATGGAAGACTGAGTCCTGTGATAGGGACCCTGTGCTGGAGAAGAGGAAACGTGTGAGACATCCTCCCCTGAAGAGGAAGGAGTAGTAGAGACAACATAACTGACTGCAACCCCTGTCTCTGCCCCCCTGCACCACTGTGAGGGGCAGATGTAGAGAAATAGGAAGCAAAGCTGAGCCCAGGAAGAAGGGACGTGTGGGGGGAAGGTGTTCTCACTGTCTGCTACTCTGTTGTTAAGTGTTGTTGGTAGTGGTATTTGTATTAATCTGATGTTCTTTTTCTTCCCCTAATGAGTCTGTCTTTTAACTGTGACCATAATGGATGAGTCATTGCTCCCTGTCCTTTTCTCAATTCCAGAGCCTTTTTCTTTATTTTCTCCTTCCCATTCCTGGGGGGAAAGGGGTGAGTGAACATCTGCATGGTGCTCAGTTGCCCTCTAGGCTCAAACCATGACACTGAGCAGTGCTTACACAGAACTAAGGCCTTTTCTCTGTCTCACCCCATCCCATCAGCAACAGGCTGGGGATGCACAAGAATCTGGCAGGGGACACAGCTGAGACAGCTGTCCCCAACTGACCAGAGGGATATTCCATACCATATGACATCATGTGCAGCATATAAAGGTGGGGAAAGAGGAAAGAGGGGGGATATTCAGAGTTATGGTGTTTGTCTTCCCAAGTAACTATTACACTTGTTGGAGCCCTCTTTCGTGGAGACAGACGAACACCTGCCGGCAGATGGGAAGCTGTGAATTAATCTCTTATTTTATTTTGCTTGAAAATGTGGCTTTTGCTTTACATATTAAACTGTTCTCATCTCAACACATAAGTTTTTGCCCTTTTATTCTCATGGTTCTCTCCCCTATCCTGATGTGGGGTGAGTGAAGGAGCAGCTGTGTGTTCCTTAGTTGCCATCTGGGGTTAAGCCATGACACCTGGTTAAAGGTGTTGAAAATGCAACAGAGCGCTGTGATATCAATTAGTGCTTTATCCTCAGTAGTAGCATAACTTCTGAAATAAAAAGTGTATTACCTCTGCTTGAGAGACTATGATACCATTTTCATTATGTAAAACTAGTGTGTCATCTCCAAAAGCACAAACATACTCATCTTGAAAAGCAGCTACAGCAACTTTTTGCATGAAAATAAATTACTCATAGTAAAAAATTCTGATTGGACAGCAAACCTACAGTGTGCACAATCCAGACATAGGTCTCAGACACCGATTGCCTCTCATGCCTACAGCATAGTATAATTTTCAGGGCTGTTCATCCCTTATGTCTCTGTAAATTTTTGCAGTGGTGATGCAGTCATTCAAAATCAGACTGAGATCCACTGTCTCATTTCATACAATCTACTGAATAATGTTCAGATGGTGATGCATTTTGATCTTTACTGTTGCATTTGAAGTGCCAATACTCACAGTAAAGTAGATGAACTCATTTCTACCCCTTTCATTTTCCCTCAGCTTTATGGTCCTGGTATAAAAGTTACAGGTATGCATTAATGTTTGGATATGTTTTAGACATAGCAATTTGCTTTTATTTCCATTTCTATACGTGCAAAGTGATACTAACATTTACAAATTCAGCAACATTCTAGAACCAGTCAGCAGTGCTAACTGCAAAAAATACCCAGATCTAGTGTATGAATGAGATTAGTGCATGTTCTGCTGCTGCTTAAACTTTATATTTATTAGAATATTTGTGGAAGGTAAACTGTTTGTTTTTTTTTTTTGTTGTTTTTTTTTTTTTCTTAGACGTATTGCTTTTAAAAAAACATCAGTGTAGTGAATAATTGACTACCTCCAAGTCACTCCTTATTTTAAGAACCAATCAACAGTATGTCAAGTTAAATAACCACAACCTGGCTTGACTCATAAATGTGAATCATATGATACTTTCGGCCAAAAGATCTCCATTTGTAGAACTTCTCTAAAATGGGATTGTGGGAAAAGAGGACTTGAGAAAATTTTCATCTACACTTCCAGAGATATGATTTTGATTTTATACCGAAATGTGAACTTTCTACATGCTTCTGCTCGTGTATTGTGTTTTTTTTTTTTTTAATTTAATTTTATTTTTTTTATTTGTTGTTGTTGTTGTTGTTATTGTTGTTGTTTTGTTTTGGTTTGGTTTGGTTTTGTTTTTAATAGTCTTTCCATTAAACTTTGGGTTGTAAATGACCCCTATTTAGAACTTTCTGACCAGAGTTTCCTATGTTTCTTAAACAGGTCAAATGTTTCATTTACATGTGGTGGGTTGACATTGGCTGGATGCCAGATACCCACTGTAAGGAACTTTTGGGACTTTTAGTATGTCTCAACATCGCTGCCTTCATGACGACCACTTCCTGACTCAGCATAAAGGAGCACATCTTGAAGGAAACACACAGTCCCCGACGAAAACCACATCCGCCCTAGACGTGAACATCAGCAGTTGCAACAGTCATCCATCGAGCTGCGCCTATGCGTGAGCCGGGTGGAGGGGAAACCACAGTGAGACAGATCGGCCCCTTGCCAGCACGATCACCATGGACACCCGGGCATGCGTGCACAGAGGACCACGGGGTGGCACCTACAACAACGAGCCCCGTGGAAATGGGTAGACAAACTGTGGGGACGGGGACTATAAAAGATAGACTGCGTACTCCTTGGTAGAGGGGAACCACCTTGGAGCCAGGAACATGGAGCATCATCGGACCGACAGAACATCGCCGGATCCCTAGTCGTGGTGGTGGTAATTAGTTGCGCCTCTACCGTGTTCTTGCTTAGGGATTCCAACCTTTTCCTTTCTTTTCCTCTCTGTCCTATCGCTCTAATTAGTTGTCATAGAAAATAAAGCTTATAAGGTTATGCAGCATTTGACCTCGTTTGTGTCTTAATCTCGCTCTCGGGATTGTTTAAGAACCCTCCCCGATATCGGATCGGGACACCCACCAAAGTTTCTCTGTTGCTCACCTCCTCAGCTGGACAGGAGAGAGAAAATACAGTCAAGGTTCATGAACTGAGATAAGAACAGAGAGAGATCACTCAGCAATTACAGTCATGGGCAAAACAGTCTCAGCTTGGGAAAACTAATTTCAATTTATTACCAATCAAATCAGAGTAGATAATGAGAAATAAAACCTAATCTTAAAACATTTTCTGCCCACCCCTCCCTTCTTCTCACGCCCAACTTCACTCCCAAATTCTTTACCTCCTCCCCACCAGCAGTGCAGAGGGATGGGGGTTGCTGTCAGTTCATTACACAATCTCTCTGCTGTTCTTTCCTCCTCAAGGGAGGACTCCTTACACTCTTCCTCTGTTCTAGGATGAGGCCCATCCCACAGGAGACAGTCCTCCACAGACTTCTGCAATGTGATTCCCTCCTGCGGGCTGCAGGTCTTCAAGGACTGTTCCAGTATGGGTCCCTTCCACGGGCTGCAGTCCTTCAGGAACAGACTGCTCCAGTGCGGGTCCCCCATGGGGTCACAGGTCCTGTCAGAAAACCTGCTCCAGTGTGAGCTCCCCTCTTCATGGGCCCACAGGTCCTGAGAGGCGCCTGCTCCAGCACAGTCTTCCACAGGGTCACAGCCTCCTTTGGGCACATCTACCTGCTCTGGATTGGGGTCCTCCATGGGCTGCAGGAGGACAGCCTGCCTCACCATGATCTTCACCATGGGCTGCAGGAAAGTCTCTCCTCTGATACCTGGAGCACCTCCTCCCGCTCCTTTGCTGGCCTTGGTGTCTACAGAATTCTTTCTCTCACACATTCTCATGCCTCTCCTTAAGAGGCTGTTGACCTTGCACAGTTTTTCTTCCCCTTCTTAAATACATTATCACAGAGGGACTACCACTGTTGCTGATGGGATCAGCCTTGGCCAGCATCAAGCCTGTCTTGGAGCCAGGTGGCATTGGCTCTATTGGACATGGGGGAAGCTTCCAACAGCTTCTCACAGAAGCCACCCCTGTAGCTCCCCAGCTACCAAACCTTGCCATACAAACACTGTACAATACAAATTTATAGTGAGGAATTTTAGAGTCAGTATTAAATATTCCCTCTCCCTCCCCTCCCCTTCTCCCCCGTTCCCC
>NW_020799145.1:3931229-3933484 GCF_003259725.1 Athene cunicularia
CCCCTTTCTTTTCCCTGCCCTGCCCTTCTCTTTCTCCCTTCTCCTTTCTCCCTTTTCCCCTTTATTTCCTCAGCAAACTCCACTACAGTACCTGAAATTAAAAATTAAGACCGGTCTGTAAATTGGGTGGATAGCTGCAGATTAATCTACACAGATATTGAAAAATACCCAACAACCACAAGAAACTTTGAGAACACCCTAAAGGCCTTAATTTTTTCTAAAAAAAATACACATTTGACAGGGTTTGGGCTTTTTGAAATTGGTTGTTGAACCTCTGATATCCCTACAAGTAGTTACCACTATCCCTAGTAGAGGACTGATTCTTCAATGCACTGTTTATGTTCAGGGCTTTTTCTGGCAGCATTGCATTTTGTCTAAAATAGTTTTCCACTCTATAATTTATCAATTATAATTTTTATTAGTTCTCCTGTCTTTCATACCACACTCAGGCACTTATCCTAGCTGAAACTGAGGCAAACTGTTACTTTAGCTTTTGAAGCTTGTCTAAATTGCCCTTAATTTTAACTTCTTACCTGAAGTTTCTATGCCTTCTCTATAAACTATCCTTTAATCTCCTTAGAATGTGTCAGTTTGACTTTTAGCTGTTCCCTGTGCTTTCTGATGACTATAATATAGTATTTCTTTGTTGAACAGTCCTTTATGTCAATCTTTATAGTCATTCTACTTGCATTTAATATCCTTTTGAAGTGATTATTTAGCTAATTAGGTCTGAAAACCCTCCAAAGAAGTTTTTCCCCTTGGCTGGGGTATAAATTTTAGATTGTTTTTGTACTTTTGTCAGTGCAGCTGTCTTTACCAACCAGTACTCTTAATTTCTCATAATCTATCCTTTTGAAATTGAGAACCTTAGGGCACAGTCATACATTCATTTTTGAAATAGATGTAGCAATTTAAGATGTCATTACCCTATGGCTGTTCATTAATACCCTTCAGTTGTTTGAAATTGTTGGAGCCTCATCTATGGGAACTGATAACTGATGACATGAGCATTTCTAGTCCATTTCAGAGCAAAGTGAAACAGGTTTGCTTAAACTACCCTTAGCAGCTCTTTACAGGGTCTGTTTACTTTGTACTGAAATGCACTTCCACAGTGAATTATTGTCTCTCAGCTGAAGGGATGATTACATATTCCTGCATAGTAATAGCACATAGGGATCAACATCATGGAACTGGAAGAGCCACCTCCTCCAGCCTCCCAATGCAGGTGGGATCGTAGCCCACCCAACATCAAGTCAGTCACAACTGTACCTTGCTAAGGCTGGAAAACATTCAAAGAAGGAGATTTTACAACAGTACATGGCTCTCTGTTTAGCTTCAGACAAACTTATGTTTATTATTACATACCAAAGAAACTATATGAGTATGAGAAATTATAATTACAATGGTGATCCATGGCAAATCTTATTGACCAGGTCTTTTGTAGCTGTTTACTCACTTTAAAGCCAAAGTAATCTCTCTGTATATTCTCTCTAGTTTATGTTAGATAAAAGCGACCACCTGCAATATCAGCATTTGGTAGGCAATTAATTGTCGGAGTTTTCCTCAGTGTGGAAATTTTCCTCACTTTATCTCCTTTTCAGAGTGATTTTGACAAAATAGGTGCAGTTTTTTCTTTCCCTTAGCTTTTCAGCAAATATTACTGTTTTCTTTCTCCATGGAAGTCCAATTTTTAGGTAGGAAGCCAAGGTCAGGAGGAAAATGTTGTCACATCAGTTCAACATACACAGGAGTTCCTGGGAAGATGGGAACACTTAAAATAGGAATTACAAACTGAAACTGATTAACATTAAAATGGTAGAATCAGCTTTAAAGAAGTAAATAATACACTATTCTAAACACTCTTCTGAGAAATTAAGGATAGAGATGTATTTACTTTAGTCATGTACATTTTGCTATGTACCTTTTTGCTATGTACCTTTTTTTCCAAAGCTGAAAGTCAGGATTATAACCAAAGGGCATGTAACAGGGTGTCATGAAATACTGTTCTTCACAACAATAAGGAAAGAGATGAGCAGGCAGGGAAATTTGGAGCTCTTACTAAGTATGAAAGAATATAATGAAAATGAACTGCATTGTAATTGTTGTTCTGGGCAGATTATGTACCTATTTGTGCTGTAGAATGGATACAGATTTTTAGAAGTCTTTATGTAAGCATTCTCATGCTTCCATAATTTTTAAATATAGGCGCTTTTTTTTTTTTTTTTTTTTTTTTTTTTTTTTTTTTTTTTTTTTTT
>NW_020799145.1:3934740-3995475 GCF_003259725.1 Athene cunicularia
TTTTTTTTTTTTTTTTTTTTTTTTTTTTCTCTGCTAATTTTAGGAATGCACACTGAAGTGCTCACAGAAGTACAGCTTCTTATATTAAAGCAGATCATTTTGCAATGGACAAAAATATTTGCTCTTCTCTCCATTCTTTTATTGGCTTGCATCATTTTCCTGTCCTCTTATGGGAAAGCAAAAAACAATAGCCCCGTGTTCCATGTAACCAACTGAAATGCCTGGAACAGATGGAGGCACCATTATGTGAACAACTCAGGAGCCAAAATTTGTTTGCATAATCTGTTCAGGATATGTCCATGGATGTTTAATATCTATTTATAATCACTCATGAATCTTTTTCAACTTATGTGTATATAATTGGGGTGGATTGATGAATGATTTTTAAACCAAAAAAGTGAACTGCACTTGTAGGATGAATTATCTACAGTAGGTAATTTGACTTGTTCATTAAAGGTCTCATATTTTGAGTTTAAATTTTATTTGGGTCCACTTGTGTGATGAAATTTTTAATAAATATTCAAAAAATAAGTTGGTTTGTTTGTTTGTTTGTTTGTTTGTTTTTTCCCAAGCCATATTGATTTTTATTATGCTACATATGTAAAAATATTCTTCAAAACAATAAGGTGAATTGGAATGACATTTATTCTATGGAAATTCTAAACAAACCAGTCAAAGAATGTTTTTTCTGTTAGAGAATCTTTTCATTCAGATGATGAGAATTTAAAAAAGGCATCATGGAAACAGTTAAAAGTATCACTAAATGTCCATCAGATTCTCAGAACAGGTCATTGCCAAGCTAGTGAATTTCTTGCTTGGTTACACATCCTCATTTTCATTTCAAGATGCCACAGAAAGCCTTCACTGCCGGACAGCAATTAGTACTTAATCAGGTCTTATGGCTGAAATATTTGTCAGCAGTAATGGAGAGGAATCATTTGCTTCATTTCTGAAGTTCAGCACTGTCCTCTACAAAAAGCAATGCTCATTAGCATTCATGACCATTGCACAGACTGCCTTTCCAGTGCTTTATCTCAGATGGCTCTTTTTATCACTAGAACTGCTTAGTGTCCTTACAAAGAGGCTCTTCAGAAATTTTTCTCAAGAATAAATTCCCTGTTATTGTTTATGGAACATTTGTTTCTTGTTTGTTTAGCTGTAGATAGGATTTTTAGATTAAAAATCACAATAATCTTCTTTTTTTTTGGTAACACATTTTAACTGTGAGCTGGAACTGTGCCTCTGGGATCCAAATGAGCTCCCTATGCAATTCAGAAATGCACAGACTGACTGCGTATTACAAAACAGTCCATTTTCCCTTGCTATCAGGAAAAAAATCGGTGTTTTCTCCATTTCTGTGGAACAGAGAAAGGAAGCTAAGTGTAGAATAGAAGTAACAAAAGAGAACATACCCTACCCCCATCTTTCCATGAAACACACAGAGCAGTTTCAGAGAGAAGGAAGGGAGAACTAAGCAAACAGTTGTGTTGCAGAAACTCAGATGGTGCCTGTGCTTGTTTCCTCTGTTATAGATGTTAACAGCGATAACTGAGTAAAGCAACTGAAAGGCACAGCTGCTTTATTCTACATCCTTGCTGATTCTGACTATATTACAGAGTTCCAGCAGCTGGTCTATGTTCACAAAGACCATTTTATTAGATATTTCTAACTTCTATTGACAGTAGATTAGTGGATTTTGAATTCCCACAAGTCTTCAGAGAAGAAAGAGTTGAATGCAATCCTTTTGTTATTTACCTATGAGACTAAACCATATTACTGTATTTTATATATACATTATTCTTTATAAGAATTCTACATCCTCACATTTCAATGAATATATGACAATATTTTAAAAAATAAGAATAGATCAAAATGTAGAGCAAGTTTATTATTTTTCTGAGATGTCAAAAATACTTATTTAATAATCTATATTATTTATTTTTTTGACTGTTGTAATTCAGGTTGCACCATAAAGATCCACAAGCACAGCTTGTTCATGGAAAGGGTTTGCCTAATTTTAAAGTAGTCTAGAAAATTATGTGAATTGGAAACACCCATATCAGTGTATCAGCTCTGGTTAGAGTTTTCTGGCTTACTATCCTCAGTAACTGTCCTTGAAGAAGTGGTAATCTTCTAATGCATCCAGAATTTTCAAATATTCCATCATTGCCTGAGGTCTTACTAAAGTAATTGCCCAACATCTGGGAAACCTACTATTCTTGAAAGAGTGGTTACAGCTGAGTTATTTTATGTGAAACCTGTGGCTTCATGGACTGCACCTGAAAGAGCAAAAACCCCTCATAGACAATACAGGGGAGTGTGAGTTAGGTGATAGTGAGACCCTAAACTGTGACAACTCAAAATTCTTCTATTGGACACTTGTAACTGTAGGACTTCTATATATGTCTTGAGTAAACGTTTCTTCTTATATCAATTAGGAGACTACTTGAGGAGATTTGACACCATAATCAGAGAATGGAAGACTGGAAAGGCAGGAAACTATACGCAAGTCCAAATCTTTCATGGAAGCTCCATTTACGTTTGAATTCTCATCTGAGTCCCCAGTAAGAGTTAAGTTTCACTGTAGAAAAATCTAAGAATTTTGCTCATTAGTATTGGATTTGGTCCATCATTGGGAAACAACTGTGTGGAGTTGTATGGTGACAGAAGGAATGCTTGCATCTAGAGGTTCTAATGACTTTATTGTTCAGTTTAAAGCTGTCCTGTTCTTTTTCACCCAGCAATATGTTACCCATTCTTTCTCAGAGTCATCTATATTAGTTTCAGAATTATTTAGTGGTGGATGCTGAAGAAAATAAGGACCAGGACAACAGAAAGTCAAATGCTTCAGTAGTCAACTTTAAAATTTTATAAAAAAGGTGGAAGAAAATGTTTTTCCATTTTGGCATAGATTATTAGATTTTGTTTTTTTCAATGAAGATTTAAAATTTTAAGGTTTTTAATTGCTTTAAGCAGAAAATCAAAGAATGGAAAAGTGGCAAATTTACCACAGAGAACCATAAGAGAAAAAAAAAAAGACTTAGATCACTGAAGCCACTCCTCTCCTACCATATAAAACAATATCAGGTACTTGTCAAACTTTATTTGACAAATATTTCACTGCTGTAATCTTGGTAAATCATTATGGAGTGTAATTATTAACATATGATGAGAAGCTCTTTATTTTTTAGCTTAGGATGAGACAACTGAGCCAAAATACGCAAAGAGATACAATGGGTTTGATATTTATATTTCTTTGTATTTCCACTGTTATTAACAGCTAAACAATGCTTTCTGTGGTTTAAAAAAAAAAAGAGTCAAAAAGACCTTTCAGTGAACTATAATATTCCTCTAAAAATTAATTTACTTTTTTTAAATTAGAAGGTGGGTTTTTTTTTTAATACATTCCAGAGAGTACTTTTTGCCTTCCTGCAAAATTTATCATGGTTTGATACAAAACTGATCAGTAATAAGTGATTATCGAATATAAAGTCTCTGAAGTCCCACTAATGCAGCATCATTCTAAGGGCAAAGACATACATCTTATATTAAAGAATTTATTATTCTTATAGAGGCTCAGAACATGGATGTTAGAGGTGATATTAAAAGACTTACATTTTCATCACAGTATATTTTAGGAAGGAATTACTTGAATACTAAATCCATACTGGTGAGTTAATACTTTCCTTATTTGCATTACAAAGGAAAGTGAATAATCATGGTGACCCTGTTAATCAAGATGTCATGGAAAAAAGGGAGGAAGGTTTTTTCCTTCAAAATAAATGAATGTAATGTTTTAGGTTAAATGCTCCCAATTCGGAGCAGTGTGGAAGAATTAATTAATTTATCTTGCATTCTGTATTCCTATTTATACATTTCTACTTAATTCTTACATTATTTGAGAGCAGGTCTTTGCTAACTAGAATTCATCTTACAATGATATATAACCTACCAGTTGCTTTACTGAATAATTCCCTTCCATCTAGTTGGCTCCTCTCTCAGACACTACCATGAACTTCTGATGAATTATATCTGAGTTTGATGTTTTTTCTTTAAGCCTGCAACATATTTTGGATTTACAATTCTAGCCTTTAAGCCTTGCTTATTTGCCTTTTGTATCTGGAATATAAACAGATCTACATAGAATAAATTACATGTAAATATATTTTCATACTATGTCAATATGTTCTCATACATAATAAGAACATCCTCTTGTCTTATATTCAATTCATCTGTGAGATGCAGGCCCAAATCAAGCCTTCACAGAATCCTATTAAATAAGTCTATCAAATGTTTCAGTGAAACACCGGTGACACTTCACTGAATGTGGAAGTCCTGAATCTGTGCTTGTGTTGAAAGATTTTCATTACGTTTCTGTCACTTTAATTTGTCTATGAGAAAGTCACAGGAAATAACTACAGAAACCTGACTAAAAATTCATAAAACCTATTGTCCTACTAGGTCACAGGTTCATAACATGGCTGAGGCTGGGCAGTGCTTGTAGAGATCATCCAGTCCTACCCTTGCTCAGAGCAGGGTGAGCCACACAGGTGGCACACGGACACGTCTAGAAGTGGTTTAATGTGTCCAAGGACAGAGACTCCACAACTTCTCGGAGCAACCTGTGCCAGTGTTTGACTACCTGCTCAGTAAAAAAGTGTCTTCTTAAGCAGTATTTCATGTTTCAGCTTGTGCCCATTGTCTCTTGTCTTGCTAGTGGACACCACAGAGTCTGACTTCAGATCATCAGGTTTTATATACATGGCTAAGATCTTCCTGAGCCTTCTCTTTTCCAGGCTAAACATTCCCATTTCTCTCAGAATCTGTGTAAGAAAACTATCTTAATTTGACTTTTTTTTTTTTTTTTTTTTTAAAAAAACCCACCTAAATTTACTTGTGCTGTAACTCATTACTGTGTTGCTTGTTTCTCTCTACTAATAGCTTATTTACTCTAGAATATTTCCAGATATTCCAATGAAGTTCTGTCTCCTTTTAAAGGAAGACAGCATATTTGCCTTTTCCTAGTCATCTCATTCATTCCCTAGGAGATGTCAGTGACCCTCTGGTGATTTTATCAATTTAATAGTATTCCTCTTTTTAGTATACTAAGGTTAAACTTGTCTTCTTGAAGTTATTTTAAAGTATCTGAGAGTTTTAAATATTCTCTTATCTGGCCCTTTCCTCCTACTGGTTAAAATCACATTTTTTTTTTCTTTACCTACAGTGATTAATGGGAATAACGGCAGTAACAATAAATAGGCATTTTTTATTACTTGTGGGTTCCATTATTGTGGAATATAAGGTTAGTAGAACTATGTTCTGTCAAAGCTGAATACTCAGTGAAAATGGTATGAATTAGTAGTAACGGTTACTTCCAGTTATAGTACTCATGCATTTTTTCTTCTTCTCTTTAGAAGGAAAAGAAAGGACGAGAGCACTTGGGCAGTACAGAAAATTGCAAGGCACTAACTGAGACCAATTCATCTCTGAATGCTCTGCTGGTGGGATGATTTAGCATAGTTATGCTTAGTTGCATTCTTTTGTTCTTTCCCGTATTGAATTTTAAAGGGACCTGATTAAGTCAAAGGGGAAGTAGGACAAAACTTTTTAAACGAGAAAAGCACAAAATACATGAAAAAGAATCCAAATGGATGATAAATCAATTTCAAGTCCTCTGTGAGGAGTTTCTTGCTAGGAAAAGTCTCTAATCATGTTTCCAAAGAAGAATTCACTCAGACTGGGAACTGCCTTCCTTGTTCATGGTGGTAGATCACAAAGATAGGGACAAGAGGGGCCTTGTTGAATAGCAGAAGTAGAAATGAGGGATTCTGTATATCATCACAGCACTTTGCCCCAGGAATAATAAAGGTTTATTTTCAATATTTTGGTAGAATGCAAATACGTGATCAAAAATATAGAACTTTCAGAGATGATTTATCTTCTGTTTCTTATCTACTGATTCTTTGTTTGACAAAAGGCTTTGTATTCAAAAAAGCTGAATGAGTTATCTCAGCACAGGCTGGTAAAATAGGCTTCAGAAACCACAGCTTAATTTCTGAATTGCATTACTCTAAAGTGTAGAGCAGATAATACCACCTCTTGGACTTGTTCCAGGTTTGTAATATCAGTCTTCTAAAGACTTTTCTGTATTTTGTGCCTGACGAAGACACAAATTCTTTCCATCCTGCAAAGTGATAAAAAAAAGAAATTAAGGAAAAATCTTTCTCTATTCTTTGTAAAAATACAATCTAGCACTTTCTTAATGAAATTGAATACTTCAGATTTTCTGTGTTACTTCTGAGATGACTCATCATAGACCTTCTCTCAGAAATGTGAAGAGCAGTATAACTAACAACCAGTAAACACTCTCCATCTTTTTACCTTCTCCTGCTGAACAGAAAAGTGAGTACAAAGTTACCATTCATTTAGAGCAATCTTTGACTTAGAATGCAGCGTGATGAGATTTTTGATTGCCCTTATTTTCCAAAGCAAACTCTTTTTATAGTCCTGAAACCTCTTTATCCCTATTTGCCATTTCTTATTGCACTAGCCAGTGGAGTTGTTTCCTCTTTCTCTGTTCAGGTGTATCAAACTGCATTAAATGAGGACTTGCTCATTCCAAAAATTGTAGTAAGGCTGATAAGTAAATATAAACAAAAGGACAATAATCCTCATGCCATAACAAATAATTTAAGAATAGAAAATTTGTCAATCCACAAAGTGAAACTTTTCATATATTTGCTTTATTCTAAATTTTTAACTTTTGTTTTAAAAAATCCCCTTTTGCATTATTTGGTGAGATGTATTTTGACAAAAGTGAAGATTTCCTCTGTTTTTTTAATGTAATTTCTAATGTTTCATGGGACAAGCCTAACCATTCCTATCCCCCCTCAAATGTAATTTATGTACTATATTGCACTTTCTTAGATATTAAGCATGTTTTTCTCATTGGGATATTAGAACTTTTCCATTAATTGTGTGGTGGTAACTCTTGAAAGTTACAAGTATGGTTTGTCAGAGTGTGATTTACCAGTATAGATGGATATGAAGATTAAATACAATCTCACATCTGAGGACTTCAGACTCTTTACAGACATGTAAGGAAGTCTCAGTTATATCTTTTGAATGTGTACAGATAACTGAAGTCATCTCATAATGATATCACAGTGACACAGGAGTATTGATGCATCAAAAAGTCAAATGGAGATAGAAAGAACACATTGTAACAAAGAATTCATTTGAAAATAAGATGAATGTTTTAAATCATTCTTCTTTGCTATAGGAATGTTCACATATGATAAATTATACAAAGTGATTAGTCTGAAAATGGATCAGAATAACTCCTTGTCATGGTCTTATATTCCTAAATTGTAGAACTCATTGATGATTTATGTTGCATATTTTCTTTTGAGTCTTAATTCTGACTGTTAGTTCACCTTTATCAGTCACTCATCAGATTGGTTTTAATCCACAGAATGAGGCACTGAAGAGAGTAAGACAAGGTAGCTCAAGATAAAGATATGGGATCATGAACCCTAATCTCCTAGAAAATGATTGCTCACCTTTGTATTGAAAGGCTCAAGAAGAAATAAAATGTAATCACAAACTATATTTCTAATGCTGAAATGGTTTATCATGTTGTACATCTAACTTGCCTTCAAGGACATTGAAGCCAGATACTATGATCTCTGTGTCATTAAAGGTTTGGTTTAGCACTGTCACAGCTCATCTGAGCGATGAATAAGCTGGAAGGAGTTGCAGAATATGAAAGTATTAATTTTATTGTCAGAAACCTATTATTTCTATTTTTGAAATCTATGTGTGTGTCTCTTTTTTTTACTTCTGTCATCTCTAGGCAATCACAAATTGTTCACACAAAGCTGTGGATTTGTTGCTGACATAGCAACAAAATTGCTAGAATTCCTAGTAAGAGACTGACCTTTTTTTTTTTTTTTTTTTTTTTTGTTAATTTAGAGCCTGAGTGGCAGTGGTTTCTATACCACACTTATTGCTGAAATTTAAGGCAACCAAATTTGATCAAATAATTGTTTAAGTCTTTTCTGTACCCAGTATTGTCTGCTATCTTGGGACCATGGCTAACCCAAGAGCATTTAGATCTTGCAGCTGTGGGAGTCAGTGAACTAGAAAGTTTAGCATGGCATGAGAATTTATTCCTGAAAGTGCTGATCAGTAGTTTTGTGTGTGTGTGTGTGTACGTGTGTCTGTCTGTCTGTCTGTCTGTCTGGGGAGTTTTTCTCCCCTGGATTTGCAGGGTTTCCTAGTTTTGATTAAGTATCTAGCTGGTGGACTAAAAGTAAATAAGTAAATAAATAAATAAAATTTTTAAAAATTAAAATAAAATATTATTTTAAGGCAATTTTTATTAGGTTTCTCAGTGGAAAATTAGAATTTAATTAGATTTTGTTAATCTCACTTAAAATCTGGGGTCTAATGCATGTTAGGACTGGGTAATCATCCTATTTGTTAGGATGTAAAAGTGCCCTTTGATGTGAGACGTGAAGTTGGTTTTGGACAGAAAACTTAACTTACCTAGGAACAGACCCAGGATCATCTTTCTATCAGGCAACATGAAGCTAGATCTTAGTAAACTTCATAATGAAAACAAATCTGAAAGCTGATCCCAAAGTAAACTTAACACAGATCTCAAGGAAACTTAAAATCCTAGATGTTGGCTTTCTCAGTAGCAAGAACTGGCAGTGGTGACCTCTGGAGAAGACTGAAATTAATGGAAACGTATGGCTGGAATTACTGAAGTTCATTGAAACCAAGGGCTGTGGTTTACCTTTAGTGATTAGAATTTTTTACACACACACAAAAAAATTTAAGATCTGGACTCCAGAAGTTAGATCACTGGTGGTTCACTTCTCCCCTGTCCACATCTGAATGTTATTTGTCATTTTGTCTAGGAATGTTGTAAGGGTTATGACTTAGATAAACTGAAGCTGTACAAATACAGTGAGAACTTAGTAGTAGACAACTCCAAGCTACACTTAGGACCATGATTACTGGGTTTTTAAAAGATAAAATGAGGAACAGAATTCTCTAGGGTGTTACTGAGTTCACCATAAACGAAAAATTTAGATAAGGGTTTTATAAACTAGGATCTATTAAAAGCCAAGAACAATGAATTTCAGATAAGGCCAAAAATTAGTTCAGAATAGTGGGGTTTTAGTATTTCAGTGAAAATTTAGTAAAGTTGCTAAACTCAGTTTAATGTTGAATAAACCAGAATTTGTGGCTGTGTAATAAGAAGGTCATAGAAAAAGAGATAACATAAAAATATTTAGACATTTGGCACCGGGCATCTTGGCAATAAAGTGATAAAATCCCTTGGACTTACAGTGAATGCTCGGTGGTGAAGGAAAACAAGAAGAAAGTGTGGGGAAAACCACTTTTCGTTTTCTCACTGAGAAAAAGAATTTATTTAAATGTGTCTAGAGTCTTGTGGAAATTTAGAGTGAGGGTTCAGTTAGTTGATTAAATTTGAAAATAAATTCTTGAGAGTAAAAGGTCTTTGAAAAGATTACTCTAGAAAAATAGGATTTTAGTTGTTAGGGTACTCAGTGACAAAAAAAAAAAAGGAAAAATGATGTATTTCTGAGCCTGAGGGAAGCCCAGCTTTAACAAGAGACTGCAAGTCTGCAACTAAGAGTTTAGAACAATGCCATGAGAAGGTGTGGAATTCCTGGAGCAACAAAAACATGCCCAAAGAAGGCTGACACAAAAAAAAAAAAAAAAAAAAAAGGAAAAAGTCAGGAGTAACACTGTAAGTGTACCCCAGAAAAAGTATGGAAAATTGTAATGAGGTTTCTCAGGAATAAAATGAGAAATGACAATCTGAGAAACACTCTGTGCTGGAGAAAGGGTAAAGGGTAGGCAAAGATCTGGATTACTGCACACAGAATAATTGAGATAAGGGAGAGCTTGCAATTAAATGTAATGTAATAGGAATGAGAAGCTTGGGACACTTGTGAACATGCTGAAGGAAAACTTCAGAATAAGCCACTTGGTGTTTCAGTGAGAAACTGATGAAAGGTTTAGAGTAGATCACTGCTAAGGTAGACAGGATATATTTGTAATACAGTGCTAAAAACATTTTTAAGGGGAGTAATTCATTATGATGTGTACTTAACTCAGATTCTAGATGAGCCAGTTTGGGGAGATGCTGTCTTGAATATGTGACTCATGAATGAGGGAACTGGTAGTGGAAGTTACGATCAGTGACAGCTTTGGCTATAGTGAATATGAAATAATGGATTTCAAGAACCTGACAAGAATGAGGAAGGCAAGAAGAAAAATAAAGATGCTTGGACTCCAGCAGAAGAAATTTTAACTCTTCGGGAAAATGGGGTGCAGCTCCAAAAGGTAAAGGAGCTTAGTTCTTTAGGACAGCATCCTCCAAGTTTAAGTTAGGCATATCTCTCAGGAGAGTACCTGGACATATCAGGAGACTGGTGTGGCTAAATAGGGAATTTATGACTGAGCCGCTATGCAAATGTGCTGGTTTAGGCCCTGCCGGGACCAGAGACCACGTTGCTGTCATCCTTGCCCCACCCTCAGCCACTCAGGCTGGCAGTGGGGCACAAACTCCAGGTTAAAATAAGAAGAAATTTAATCCAACAGTGTGATAAACAGTCTGAACAACAACAGTGGCAATAATAACAACAATAAACATCAATAACAGTGAACAAGACAAAAGATATACAGAGAAATACCACAATGGTTACAGACAGCTCGCTCGCAATGCTCCCTGCGACAAAAGCCACAAAGGAAAAAGTTCCCGCGCCGGACCTGATGTCAGCATGGTATGAATAACCCAGCTGGAGATCCCTTCCCCCTCTCTCTTTGCTGGGGAAACTTAACCCTATCCTAGCTGAACCAGGACAGCAAAAAAATATATATATATAGATGGTGGAACTGAGGACAGGCTGTAGTTCAAGTTTATAGAACCATTTCCTGGTCATGGAGATAGATTCCTAGGAAAGTAAAATGTCAGCTACAGCTCAAGTAACATGAAATGCACATGAAGAACTTCTACGCCTAAACTAGCAGTAAAAGAACAAACAAGGAAAACTATCCTCTTGCTGCTGACTGGAGCAGATGACTTACTGACTGGAGAGGCATATAATGTCTTCTGTGTCTCATACTTCACCAACAAGTTCTCTCTGAAGGTCTTTCACCTAGAAACAAGGTTCAAGAAATCAAGGAACTACCAGTAACGGAAGAGAATTGAGTGAAGGATCTCTTAATAAACCTTGCGTCACACATGTCTAGACCCAATGGGATGCATCTGAAGATGCTGAGAGAATCAGCTGATGCCATTGTGAGGCTGCTCTTGACTGTCTTTGAAAAGCTGACAAAATCCATTATGAGTGGAGAAAGGGAAATGTAGTAACAATCTTCAAAATTTACAGGAAGAACAATCCAGGGAACTACATGCTAGGCCATCTCACTCTTGTGCCTGGGAAAATTACAGAACAAGTCCTCTTGGAAACTATTTCTGGATGCATGAGAAAAAAAGTGGGTGACTGGAAATAGTCAGCATGAATTTACCAGGAATAACTAATGTAAATGGATGAGAAGGAAGCAGTTTTCTACCTTGTAGGATGTTTACCTTGACTTTAGCAAGTGTAATCAAGATGGCATGTTACAATTTAGGTGGCTGGCCTCCCATCTAGGTGAAAAACTGTCTGAATCATCAGTACAGTGATTAATGAATATAGTGATGAATAATTACACTCTGTATGGAGGCTGGTTAAAATCAGAACTCTTCACGTATCTATCCTGGAATCTGTTCTGTTTAGAGCCTTCATCCACAGCCTAGATGTCAACATGAAATACACCTTCACCAAGTTTTGAACAATGGAGAGATGGGGATGTAGTCAATACTGTCAAGAGCAGAGCTACACAAGTAGGAGGACTAGACTGAGGGGAGTCTAATGAAATTCAGCATGGACAAATGAAGATTCCTGCATCACATCTGCAATAACACACACTGTCTGCCCCAGCAGCAGCTCTGAGGAGAAGGTCCTGTGGGTCCTAAATAATTTTCATTGAATCGTTTTTGTGTCTGTTGGGAGGCCTTTAAGATCATTGAGTCCAACCATAAACCTAACACTGCCAAGTCCGCCACTAAACCATGTCCCTAAGTGCCACGTCTACATGAACTGATGAGAAAGTCAGCTAAACTGAGACTGCAGTGAACCCTGGCAGTGATGAAAACAAACAGCACACTAGACTAACTCCAGAGAAACATATTCAGTAGATCAAGGAAAGAGATTATTCCCCCTTAGTTGGCACTGGGGCTGTACTACATCTGGAATATGATGCGCAATTAAGAGGAGGCTACCAAAGCATTGGGAACTGAGCCTCATGCCCTGTGGGAAAAGGCTGTGGAACTAGGGTTACTTCATCTAGGAAAAACTGATGGTTTCAGTGGCACCTAACAGCAACCCTGTCACTGTTAGGAGAGGATCAAGGAGACACAGCTAGGTTTTTCAGTGTTGCATGGCAGGAGGGCAAGAGACAGTGGACAGAAGCTGAAACATGGGAGGCTAGGGCTAGAGATAAGGAAAAAACACTCATGATGAGGATAATTGTACAGTGAAATGGGAATCCCAGAGAGACTGAAATCTCTATCACTGAAGGTTTCCAGACCTGACTAGATAAAGGTCTGAGCAACCTGGCCTGAATGAACTCCTGACCCTGCTTTGGGTGGGAGGCTGGAAAGATATGGTCTACTCCAGCCTGTATGACCAAGTACTTCTAGATGTTTCACAGAGTGTCAGTGACCATAGCCTGAGTCTTCTGTTACGATTTAGTAAATGAGAAACTACTAAGAGAGGCAAATGCAACATTTGAAATTAGACTTCATATTAGGTTAAGATGGTAGTGATTAAATTTCTGTCTTGGCATGTAATTCATATGATTGTGTGTGCCTCAGTCAAGTATTGGTAAAGAGGAGCTCTGGAGTGACAGGAAGTGTGTCACTGATCGTTAGGTTTCTCAGTGAAAAAAATCAGACTGTCATTGTTCTGAGTATATTGATCTAATCAAGTCTTTGTTTAGTGCTAGATTTTTGAGATATGTATTCTACAGTGTGATAGCATCAGCACAATTAAAATGCATGCCACAAAATAAATTTAGAACAGGAACCATTTGGTTTCTCAGTGTGAAAATTAGGAATGATGTTCCACATAATACCAATAAACCTGATTTAATCTTGGGGTTATGGCTGAGATTTAGTAGACTCTAGAGTGTCTGTGAAAATGACAGTTTAAACCAGAGTGCAAAAGGAAACACAGCACAATAGCTGATAGTATTTTCATGGTTGAAGCAGAGAATTTTATTTCCTGTTACTGCAGTACCCTGTACTACATTGTGTAAAGTCATGGTTCTCCTTTGCTTTTGTAGATGTGACTATCATTGAGAGTGTCAACTCAATTCAGTTGTCCAAACAAAGTGGTCTATCTTCACCTGCAAAACTTGATGTCCAGCTTCTCGACCTCTAGCTGTCTCTCCAGAAACTGAGATTTTCTCTCAAATCTTGTTTAGAGATTATACCTGCCAGTCAACAGTAGGTGATTATATTTTTAGATCTGACTTTGCATTTAGGGCTTAATAAAACAGACTATGTGGGACAACAGTAATGATGCTATTGGCCTCATTATCAAAGGTATTAAGAATGTTACCCATTAAGCCTCTAACAGAGACTGCGAGTTTGTCTTCTGTAAGGTTTTGCTGCAAATAGACTAATTTAGTGCTAAGATCTCATAGGTTTGAAGACAATGTATTCTAAGACTTCCACTAAAAATCAAACCCCAAAGTACGTTTAGAACAGCAGTAATTAATTTCCGAGTTTGCCTGTTGTACAACCCAGGAGGGTATTCAGGATATTGATAGAGTCTCTGGTAGGGTTTAGATAAAACTAATGCATTGAATGACAGTAATTTTGGAGCCTGGTGCCATAGTAACCATGATAAATCATGGTTTATTTCCCTGTGGATATTTCTGGCCATGTGCTGGTAACACTCTCTGTTCAGAGGTGTAAAACAGATAGAGGGCTGGACTGAAAATTATGGTAGAGGCTGAACAGAGAGGGTATCTCCTTTTATTTTTCACTCCACTTTTGCCTGTATCTCCTTCTCTCACCACTCCTTTTCCTGCTGGTAGCTGAAACACAAGGCTATGAGCAGAGAAGAAGAAAGAGGTATGCTTCTTTCATCAGGGTGGCATAAGGTACTGTCTGGAGGGAAATTGGATGCCTTAAAGATGTAGAGGGTTTTCTACATTAGCTTTGAGTCTAGTGCTGGGAATAGGTTTGTATTTGGTCAAATAGTTATCAGTAAGTAGGTTTATTACTAGATCTAAAAAAGGCTGTTGAGCCAAGACAAGTCTGGTATCACATAGACGAGATTAGTACAGAAGCAGAGACAAAAAGGAGTGTATTGGATATAGTCATGGCAAGGAATTTTTAATTTTGGTGAGATGGAGCAGGGCTGAGATACCCAGCCACCTAATGCTAAAGCTGTTAGGAAGCTTAGAACTCAGGTTAGCAGTGGACAATGAGCTAGCATTATTGTAAATCAAGAAAGAACAGGTAGGCTCAGATTTAGAGTTGAACTTGACAAGTTTTGTGTTGTTATAGTCAGGACCCATCAGGTATTATTATAGCTCTTGTTGAGGTTGTGGTTAAGATATAAGCTTAGTTTAGCAGTAGTCAGTGAGCTGGATTTATTGTTTCATCCAACTTCTCTTACTGAGTTAGTGTTAGGACTGTATTCATGATTAGTCTCCTGGATATATTCAGAGGCTGCCTAGTCTCACTGAGTTTAAATTGATGGCAGAACTGGTGTGAGTAAAATTCAATGTGCTATGCTTACTAACAAACAGGTCTGGCAGAGCAAGCAGGGATTGTGCAAAGATGAGAACTCAGCAAAGGTAGGTTTATTGCTATGTACTCAATGTCAGTCAAAGTAGATAGGGTTCCTGCTTTTACATGCTACGTGATTAAGGTTTTTCCTGGGTCAGTAAACATTACTAGACTAGACAGGGCTCATAAAATGGGTTTGGGAGATGGTGGGTTCACTGGCAAACACTAGGTTTCACTGTGGTGTGGCATGCCTAGGTTAAACTTCTCTGTGTTTATGGGAACAAGGGGGAAGATGTTTTTGGCATGTTCAGTGCATGCTGCCGCTGTAACTTTTTTTTTTGGTGAAAAGGTGTATTGAGGATGAGAAGGAAAGGAACAGGCTTGTGTCACTGCTCATCGTTGCAGGAACATATCTGAATAGCAGTGGCCCAGAAATTAGTCACTATATGCAAGACAGGAACATCTGTTGGTGTTTTCCTTGATGGCTGATTCTGCTGATCACCTTCAGTGAAGAAAGTGCTAAAAAGGATGATTACCTTTGTAATCCCAACCAGATTGCCTGATCATCCTTTTAATGCAATATACATAACAATTTTACAGTCTGTCAGAGGAGACGTTTAACTCACTGCTTGCTCTTAATGATGTAACAAGACATTCCCACCAGTGTCAAAGGTTTGGACCACACTAAAAGCATGTCCATCAAGGAGCTAATAAAAAGCACTCAGCTGTTCAGGTAGAAAGAACTGGAACACAGAAGGAAGATGCATGGCTGCCCAAAATGCTTTTCAGGAACATCCTAAAGGCACACAATTAAAACTCACTTTGTTGAACTCCTAATTGCAAATCTTCAGTAAGAGAGCATCAGGATGAGGCAATGCTAGAACAAATTCAGCAGAAGTTGTGTATTTTTAGGCAGAAAAAGTTGGCATAGTGAAGGAGCAACACAGCAGCAACAAAACACCATATTCTCTAAGTGGCACTGTGAAGGGTAAAAACCCTTTGTCTACTCATACACTCTTCTGTGCACTCTCTTAAGCCATACCACTAGTTCCACATTGTTATCTTCAAGTGTGAAACTTCACAGTGATGATGAACAGACTATACTCCTTCTCCAAAGCATCAGGATGGATGTTGCTTTCCCTTGCAGTGTCCCAAATGACAGGGAATGCTTATCTGAGAAGCAAGGGTTTACTATACATGCTGCAGTACTGCTAGATGGGATTTCAATAAAATGTTTTGTTCTAGGAAACAAAAGAAGCTCTGGTATAAGAACTAGTACAGTGCAAGATATACCATATTTTCATTTGATAGGTGCCAGTTAAAGACTTGTACCTTAAATAAACAAAAATAATTCAGAAAAAGTTATTGAGAAAGAAAAAATGTCTGTAAGACTTCATGGAAACTTATGTAAAACTAACTCCAAAATGATCAGTTATATAATTAAGATCACCTGTTTTATAAGCACAATTAATATAGAACACCTTTCAGTATTTTGAGAAGATACTACCTTCAGACTTATTCAATATGACTGGAAGAGAAACCAGCCATGAGATACTTTTGCTCTAAAACATCCAACTCTGTAGTTAGAGATTTCCAATGCTCATAAGGAAAACAAAAAGACAAACAAAACTTTGTAGGCCTGATTATGATTAATGGGGTCATATGGTAAACCATATTTTTTAAGATTGCTAAAGAGAAGGAGATAAGCAGAGAGATTCTGGAACATCTCAGTGAACACAAACCCAAAAATTCTCAGTAGAAATATTTAGATTACAAAATGAAAACAAAAAAGTCCCTTCAGACTCTGGGAATTTGCTTGGATCTTCGATAGTGTAGCACACAGGCAATAAGTCAAACTTTTCTGGAAATTATAAATTCACCATATGTTACAGATACTCTGTTTTTTCTTCTATAGTTTAAGCTGATTTCACTGATGCAGAAAAAAATACGTTGTGTTAAGAGTAACATATTTTGTGTGATTGTACTAGGGGAAAAGTAAAAGCATTACGCAGAAGCTTGGAGTTATGGCATTTTTCATTGCAAAGATATTCCCAAAAGGAAAAGAATAGCAGCTAGTATATTAATGTAATTTGTTCTTGCCCATTTGATGGGCTCCAGAGCTTGAGACCACATTGCTTTCTTTGGCTAAGTGAATAGGTAAGCAAATTACCTAATTTTGTAATATCTATGCCAGAATAATTAAAATAATTATAAAAGCCTTCAGACTCTTCCACCCTCTTGATGGAACAGTTGCCTTTAACAGCTTTGTCATAAAATAATCTTAAAAATAAGGTTCTAGACCATTCTCCAGCTCAAGAGAGATCAATGAGACACTTGGAGAATTCCATCCAGTGAACCTAGAAGATGCATATATCTCTATCTCTATCTCTATCTCTATCTCTATCTCTATCTCTATCTCTATCTCTATCTCTATCTCTATCTCTATCTCTATCTCTATCTATCTCTATCTCTATCTCTATCTCATCTCTATATCTCTATCTCATCTATATCTATATCTCTATCTACATGTCTATGTCTATGTCTGTCTATGTCTATGTCTATATCTCTATCTCTATATATCTAATCTATATCTATCTATATAATCTCTATCTCTATCATCTCTCTCTCTCTCTCTCTCTCTATCTGTATCTATCTCTATCTCTATCATCTCTATCTCCATCTCTGCATCTCTCTCTCTCTCTCCCTCTTCACGTATGTGTATGTAAATATATAGGTATGAATTTATCTATCTATCTATCTATCTATCTATCTATCTATCTATCTATCTATCTATCTATCCATAGGTAGCTTCACATTTTATTTTTTGAAGGAGAGGACCCAGAACTGGTCACAGAAGTCTGACTGAGGCCTTACAACTGCTTAGGATTATTTGACATCTGTTGTGAGTTTATTATGCACGGTTTATATACTCTAGGATGTTAGGAAGAAAAGAGACGTCCTAAATATCATTTGAGTGCTATATGTAAAGTTACCACAAAATTTCTTCCAGTTGGCAATAAGCACTTGAAGTTTTATTGCAGTCTTTTATAATGACCACAGCTATTTTGGCAACAGTGGTACCTGAAACAGCACTATGGTTTAAGAATCACTTAAAGAAAGAAACTTCAACTAATGAAGAAAACTCACATTTGCAGTCTTGAGGAACAGAGTTGTATTATAAACATAGAAGGAGCTTATCATGGGCAAGCTTCCACACATTGTTACTTAAAAACACCTACATTGTTAAAGCATGTGTGCATCAGTGCCAAATGTTCTTTGACCTGTGTTCACTAAAAGAGAGTTGTGATCTGTAATTCAAACAGTGGCACAAAAACTTCGTGTGTGTGTATACATGTGCATGGTACGTAAGACAGTGAATGTGCTCAGTTTAGGCACATTCAGACGTTACAGGAGTGGAAGTTCATTTTGAGTTGGAAAAATTTATGAGCTCAGGTTTTGCTTTGGGGAAGATACAGACAAAAAAAGGAAAATGTTATACTCCATTTATTTTCATTAGAGTAAGATCAGGGAAAGTAGAAATAGATGAAAAGCTGCTTACAGGGATTGATAAGACATTATTCTAAGAGTAAAAATGCCCTACATGCATTAAGTGTGTACTAAGCAACTCTTCTTTAGGAGGCAATGGAGATTGTTTCTCATCAAAAAAGGAGGAAATTTTCCAGAATTTTTTCATTTCATCTCAGTGAGAGCATAGCTCATACTGGATTCTGTAACATCAGAAAGCTTGGGCAAATGGCCACTAGACATACGAACATGGCTTGTGTAATTGTTTTCCCTGTAACTTACAAGGTCAGTGTTATACTGTTCACTGTGGGTGCATGACAACTGCATTGTCCTCAAGGCATGCTGGATAGGTTGCATAGGAAGAACAGGATTCCTGTGCTAGCGAGGCCAGTGCATCCAGCATGTGTCGGACTCGCTTTACTGTGAAGGTTACATGTGCCCATGCACTGCCTGTTTATATGGATGGGTGCAGCACATCCAGGCTGATCATGTCCACTGGACGTGCTCTGCGCAGCACTTTAACTCTTGTTTTCATCTGGGACTTCCTCAGTGGAAATTTCAGACACCTTTCAGGACAGGCTCATCTGTGAGAAAGAGAAGGAAAAAACACCCTCAAGAGGTGTTCCAGCACATTTTATGAACGACAAAGTTAATTGCTAAGGGGGTTAGGGCAGCAGAGGAATGAGCTCACTAACAAGACCCTGGCCTGAGTCCTGGCACTACCACCCTGAGACAAGAAAAAGTTGATTTTAAAAACACATGCATCACAGTTTTGGGGAAGGGGAACAATTATTTAATTTAGGTGCATAAAATTTAGAAACCTGAACATCTTTTGAATCCCAATCATATTTTCAGCTTTCCTGATATTCTATGTTCGACTGATATCCACTGCATTTAAACGTTGCTTGATTCATGTTGAACTTTGAAATTATATCCTAGAAGAACATAGTTTTAGTTATCTAACCCTTCATGGAAAGCTTTAATAAAAAAGTGTAACATGCTAGTATTTATATTCAAACTATGATGTACATATCTTTCTGATGCAAGACACAAGATGACAATAGCCTCCATTTATGAAATGTTTACATCATTCTTTCTTAGTGTGATCTTTAAGTCTCTGATGATAGAATTTTATGAAGTATGATATGTTTTATAAAGTTAAGGCTTACCCTTACCAAGAATATTCTTTTAACTCACACACAATTTGAAAAACATTTAAATTGTGTACACTCAGTTATATTTTAACTATATTTACACTCCTCCAGTTAACTCATATAGTGCAATTAAAGAATATGAACTGCCTCTCTGAGTGTTTTATTATGGACCTGATAATGTAGCTGGAATCTGCTGGTAATGATAAGAATATAAGTTGCATATTCAATACACATCAGTGTGGATATTGACATAGAATTTGGATGAAGGAGTGGTGTACAATGATTTCAAATCTTCTAATTAATATGAAGAACAGAAGTTCTTTAAATACTGCTATCTTTAGCACACAGTACCATACGATTATAATCTATTAGCTGGTGGTGACCCTTCATCAGGCTTTATTTTATTGAAATCAGTTTGAATTGATTTAAAGACTTAAATTCTCAATTTTTTTTTACCAATATCTTTTAGCTAATGTGGTCCTAGCATACGCTTGGGGTGACACAAATTTAGTCTCAAGGGTGAAAACCAGTTTTCCTCAGTAATTATATATGGTTTTGTACAAATGAAAATTCAGTCTTCATTTTCTGAACCTCCAACCTAAACAAATGGAGGTTGTTTGTGACAGCCTGGTTCAGGTTAACTTGGATTATTTTACATGGGTACAGAATATGAACATTCAGAACGTATGTTACAGTGATTCAGAGAATGGGAGGTAAGATATAGCTAAAGGATAAAATAAATTTTAAAGTGTTACATCTTTTCTGAAGCAATCATACAATTCTCTAAGAGCTGAGTTTTATTTTTGTGGTTCCTTTCTTTTTGAAAATCCCAAAGGCTTTTACAAGCATGAAGGATTTAAGTGTACATACTATATAATACATAGTACAGCATGGAGATCTCTTTAGTATTCTGTGAAATATAGTAGCTATTTCATGGTGCAGTATTTCTTAAAACATGTTTGCCAGTGAGTTTTTTGTAATGCAAACCACAATGTATGTGTCCTGTAAAATGTAGGAACACTGCCTGAGCCCCATATATTGATACCTTAGTTGTTAATGAAACATTTACATATATACAAGTGTATGTAGTCACAGGGATATGATCAGCACCACCTCTGCAGGAGCAGGCAGAAGCTTTTCAGATGTTTTCAGCATGTTTAATGAGATGACCAGGAAATAAAGTGTCTGGATTCTGTGTGAATCTCAGTTTGAGAAAACTGTGCTTTACAAAACTCTCTTTGCTGCCAAAGCCTATGGATTATGCTAAGCACGTGATGCTGCTATTCATGCTGTTGAAATGGTGGCATTGTAGAGAGGGATGAGAGAGCAGAATTCTGGGAATATTAAACCTGTGATACAACAAAAGTCATGAGCCCAGGTGTGGCTTTTACATCCCCAGATAAACCTCAATGTCAGGGCTGCACCCTGAAATGCTTGTTTCACTTATCTGTCAGTGAGAATAGGTGTGCAGGGTAACACTCAAGCGTGAACATTAGGTTATTTTTAATCTTTTCTAACAGACACCCAATCTGTCCCCAGGAGTCAGAGACTCAAAGTGAGTTAAACTCCTCCCCAGATACATGCATCACTGCATTACCTTTTCTGACTCCGGGGGCAGGCTCCCAGCTTCAGCTCAACACTGGCACACAAGAGAAACTCTGTTTTGCCTCCATTAAGCTGTTGTGCAGGCAAAGGATGGAGCTGTTGGGGTTCAGCTTCAGATCTGTCTGCACAGCAGTGCTTTGTTTAGATACCATGCATACTATATTTGTGCCTGTTATCTAAATCCAGCTGCCAACCAGGTTCAAACCATGACACTGGTCTTCAAGGTAATCCTGCTCCCTGCAACCAAGTGAGGAGATGAACATGTAACAGTGGAGGTTGTTTTCCCTTTGTGTGTAACAGTGACCTGGTGAAAAGTGTTACCAGGGACCAAGACTTCATTTTCCCTCTGCAAAATGTAGAATTACTATTAAATATCAGCACTTTTCAGATAGGTCTCAGCTTTGCATTTAGTATTATACATAACAGAGGGAATATTATTTGATAACTACTGGAGATAAGATAAGAACCTGAGTGGTACTGTTGTTTAAGCTAATTCAGTTTTAGTTAGAGTGAATAGGATTTACCATATCAGAAAACACTGAAGGTGAGAGTCTGATATGAATCAAAATATTCCTCAGTGTGAAGCAGGAGCTTGAAGACATAACAGGATCATAGAACCGCAGAATCACAGAATACCCTGAGCTGGAAGGGACCCATGAGGATCACTGAGTGCAACTCCTGATGCCACACAGGGCAACTGAAAAGATAAACCATATATCTAAAAGAATTGTCCAAGCACTTCTTGAACACTGACAAGCTTGGACCCATGACTACTTCCCTAGAGAGCTGGTTCCAGTGCTTGACCACCCTCTCAGTGAAGTATTTTTTCTTAATATCTGATCTGAACTTTCCCTGACATAGCTTTAAGCTATTCTCTCATGTCTGTGTCCTATCACCAAAGAGAACACATCAGCAGCTCCCTCTCTTCTTTCCCTCATGAGGAAGTTGTAGACAGCAATGAGGTCACACCTCAGCCTCTTCTCTTAGCTGAACAAACATAATAGCCTGAGCTGCTCCTCATAAATCATGTCCTCTAGTCCTCTCATCATCTTTGTTGCCTTCCTTTGGACACATTCTCATCTTTCTGTATCCTTCTTATACTGTGAAGCCCAAAACTGCACACAGTACTCAAGGTGAGGCCTCACTAATTCTAATGGGACAATCACTTCTTTTGACAGGTTAAGATATATTGTATCATACTTAATGCATGCCAGAATACAGCTGGCCTTTTTGGCTGCCAGGAAATACTGTTGATTTATATTGAGTTTATTATCAACCAAAACCCCCAGATTCCTTTCTGCAGGGCTTCACTCCAGCTTCTCGTCTCTCAATCTATATGACGTCCAGGATTACACCGTCCCAGGTGCAGAATCCAGCATTTGCTGTGTTAAATGCCATACAATTGGTGATTGCCCAGTGCTCTAATCTTTCAAGATCTCTGACCTCGAGTTAATCAATGGCTCCTTCTAATTTAATATAATTGGCAAACTTGGTTGTGCACTCAATGCTTGTGTCTGGGTCATTGATGAAAACATTAAAGAGATCTGGCCCTAAAATTGACCCCTGAGGAACACACTAGTGCCTAGTAGCCAGACAGATGTTATCTCACTTACTACAAGTCTTTGAGCCTGACCCTTCAACTGATCAAGGTGAAAGAATACATAGGGTTGGAAGGGATTCCTGAAGTTCCTCTAGCCTTGTCTGTGCTCGAGTCAAATCTAATTTAAGGCATGTCCAGGTTGCTCAGGAGCTTGTACTGTCAAATACCTCTGATGAGATTCCACAGTCTCTTTGGACACCTCTTGCAGGTCATATGTAGGTATCTTATGTAACTTGAGATATATTAAGATAATAAAGATGGCTATGGCACCCTGACTGTGTTTCTTGCCCTTTATTTTATATTCAAAGTGTTACTCACCTGCAGGTACTCAAAACCATATTAAAATTTATTTGTAAAACTTAGGTGTGTTATGTAAAACTTTGTCCCAATAAGTAATATTTCTCTTAGTGTTTCTTTAGAATAATCTATATATTTTTTTAAATGTTTATTTTTACTTTTTACATTTAATTCTTTATTCATAAAATCACGTCTTGCATACATTTTATATGATGATAGTAAACAAATATGCAATGTCCTATCTTTATTGCTGTGTTCTTTAGCTCCTTTACTGCATGATTAAGTGGTTACATAGAACTGCTTTTTACTGGGTTTAAGGCATTGTCCTCCTGAGTCAGGTTCCCTGAGCTCTCATGGCTGTACAGAAATGTCTATAGAGAAAGCCTGGACAGGCAAAGAAGGACTCACAGAGTCTAGTTTCCTTTAGGTTTATTTTCATTTGCTTTCTGTGGACCCTTGACTTCTCCACACTTTGTCTTTGACCGTAACAGATACGTTCCTACCCCAGCTGCACGGGGAATGCATATTAAAATTTTATTCAAGTGAGGATTAAATGCACTGTGGGACCTTGTGTTAGCATGTTACACTAGACTGAGTTTTCCCCTATAAATGGGTTTATCTGAATCGCTTTTCTTACCCAAGACCAGTTTGAATCTCAAAGCCAGTATGTCTTTTTGGCACAAGGGTGTTGCTCTGATTCATTGCCATAAACGACTTGCTGACAGATGACTCCTGATGGAGTACAAATTGAAGACCACTGGGAAATCCTATGTTGCTTCAACCAAGCTGTCTAATCTCAGATGTAATGGATTGCCTTTTCACAGTATTGAACAGCAGCAAAATTACCAGGGAGCCTCACTGCTAAGGCACTTAACGTTTTGATTACTTTTTTGTTTTGAAAATTTTCAAGAAAAGGCATAGATCTAGATTATGATATAGATCCAAATTCTTTTTACTGATGTTACACTTTAGGGTTTATCATATATAAAATAAATGCATCACTGAATCTCTTACTTATGCAACTTTTTAAGGCAAGTTTTTGCTTAGTCTCCTATACAAGCCTGAAGGCAGTAACAGCAACAATCTCTTTCCCCAGCAAGGCTTGTTACTGATCCACTATTAAAATAAAAGTCTGTTCAGACAACTTTATACACAATTTTCTGTCTAGCATGCTCATTCTTCTCAGGTAAAATTCTGTCACCCAGCCCAGCATCCATCTAACATGGTTTTTTTCCTTTGGTCTTTCCTCATGTAAGACATCTAAAAGACAAACCCAGAATACCTCAAGATTTTATAACGATAGAATGAACTACTTTTTAGTCCAGTTACACCTAGCACAGTAGGAGAGAGTCTAGAATTTATTTTAATTTTTATAATCTTTGAGTAATATTCAGATGCTTTAATGATGTGAAAACAGGTAAATACTCATGGAGAGGTCTTCTCTATGATGTGTATCTGTAAGCTCAGTAACTCTTAAACTGTAAAAGGAAAGTTCATGACATATTTTTAAGCACTGACAGAGATTTACATTTTATTTTTTTTTCATACCCAGGTAATTTCCAGAAGCAGAATTGGATAACTGTTCCTCAAAATCATGTAAACTGGAAGAGATTAAATATTTCTACAGGAAACAGTTGCAAATTAGAAGTTTGAAACAGCACATTTCTCCAGATAATTTGTGCAGTGTGCAATGTCTTTTTTCGCATACTTGCTAAGTATATGCAATCATGGTCAAAAATCTGGGGTCTGTGAAAAACTTCCATAGGAACTACTAGATGTGCATAATTATATTACATAGAAGTGAATGCTTAAGGACCTATGTCCT
This sequence comes from Athene cunicularia, assembly GCF_003259725.1. NCBI lineage: Eukaryota > Metazoa > Chordata > Aves > Strigiformes > Strigidae > Athene > Athene cunicularia. The sequence continues at coordinate 3,959,640 of NW_020799145.1, forward strand.
AAGTAACTAAGATGATGTAAACAGTGCTTAAACCTGGGTCTCAAATCTGTTTTCAGTTAATCTCACATTTGACCTATGCTACTAGCTGTCAGATAATTTCAGTGATTTGTGTAGGTATTTGTTAGAGGATATATGGTAATGAAATTCTCACCACAGCCTTCAAAACACTGGAGGCAGTAAAAAGATTATTTAAACCAAAGGAGTGTGCTGACTAAAGGACACAATAGGACTGTAAACTCAGAGAAATCATCAGGGAAAGGGGAAGGGACTCTACTACATTTATAGTGGGCCCAAATGCAAGTAGCAGGAGAAGAAACTGTAAACTGTCACTGCTACAACAGGTTAAAGAAGTCCCTTTTTGCAAATGTTCAAAACAGGCAGTAGTAGTTCACAGATCTGTTACTTTGCTAATAAATCGAAAAGTCAATGACTACACAAATCTTTTTAGACCTTGTTCTCTGCAGTTTGCACAGGATTATTTTATCAATTTATGTCTGTAGCTCAGTTAACTTCTGGAAAAGAGAAATTGAAAGACTAGGTGACGTCTGGAATTTCAGCTCAAGTTGATATTGAGTTACTTTGTAGAGAAATTAATACATTAGTGAAAACAAAAAAAAAGGTTCTTGAAACACTTGTGAGATCAGAGAGACAATAATAAAATCTTCCAAAATATTTTTTTTATGTTCTATATAGTAATAGTATAAGCAGTGGATAAACCCAGTTCAGAATATAATTCTGTTTGGGTTGAATTAGGAGCTGGATCCACTGCATGTGCTTCCCACGGAGAGAGAGCCTTCTGCTTGTATTTGAGAGTGTCTCAGTGAGACATAGCTGAGAGACTGCTTCTGAGTCTGAGAATATTCCTGTTTCTGACAGCCTTCTATTAATGTAACATAATTTAATAAAGCCATATCTGAAAGAGAATGCTGCCTCATGTTTAGAGATATGCATATTATCTTGAATCCCAGCATCTAAATTAAATTAATTGGGTCATTTCTGGTTTATGTCCTTAATTCAGTTGTATCTTTCAAATATTTCTCAGATTAAAAAAAAATATGATCTAAAAATGCTGTAACATATATAGTAAAATAAAAAAGAAAAACATATTGTAAAGAGTTCTTTTCATGGGCCAAATTCTAAGTTAACTCACAACCCTGGCCAATACCACTGAAGTTAATGGGGTTGAAAAGGGTGTAAGCTAACTGAGACTTGGCCTTATATGTTTCCAGATTTGTCCCTTGTGACTTATCATAGAAGGAAATTATTTGATTTTTTAAAAAACAAATTCTGACAGCTTGAGGTGGAAGCTAATGCCTCATTTTCTGCCAAAATTCATATAATTAGGAGTGGAAAAAATATACTTTATAAATTATAATGAAACTAAGTGCTCACTGGATGTTTTACTGAAATGGAATTGTATTATCCAGATTGCTGTACAGTTAGTATAATCATATATAACTGCACATTTTTTCCCTGTTATGTATTTCCCTGCACACTGGCTGTTACATAAACATCAAGTTTATTGTCTTACAATATGACAATCCATGTACTCTGATTGTCTTACAATCACTGTTAGTCATCCAGAGGAGAGGGACTTGTATAATTGCTGCATAGTCTCATTGACTGTACTGTGAATATGCAAATCTCCATAACCAAGCTGTTAGTGTAGTTCTTGACCCTAATATGTGAAGTACACTAAATATCTGGATGTCTGTTTGAAGTCAATGAAAATTACTTCCAAGCTCAGCTCCTCTAAAAATCATCTGGCATGGCTGGTTCTTATACTTGAGGTGTGACAGAAGTGTTTTCCAGCAGCAAACATGTGGCTTCTGTTTCTTTCTTTTTTGATGGACAAAGAAAAAATTCTGGACAAATACATGGGGTGATAAGTAGAAGTTCAGATACAGCTATGAAATAATGGAAAAGTCATCTGTTTTTAAATGCATACAACAAAAGAAGACTAATATTTCCCATAATGTTATTATTCACTTAGTCTTCCCAGACATTCTTATATGTTGGCAAATCTTGTATTCCCAGAGCAACAAGCATGCATTAGTGTAGATCTTTATCCTTTTTAATCACTCTCTTAGCTAGGAGGGGTTTATCTGACTATTTGTGGAAATTCATGTTGGTACCTCAGTTTGGGAGAGAAGTATGGAGGAAGGGAGGATTGGGAAGCAAGGGAAAAATATTAAGACAGAAATTAGAATAGAAAACCCAATAATGGCGCTCAGAATCTAAGTTTTAAACCCTTTTATTTCCTTTGAGCAATTGGCAAGCACTTTTGTTTGTCTTCACATTCATCTTCTTTTTCATTTGAAATTTAGTATTTCATTAATTCTTCAGTATAATGAGGGAAACATGAGAAACCTGAGGGAAATTTTTTAACCTGTTAATAACCATATCCTTAACTGAACACTTTGTCTGGCTTTTAGCCTTCAAATATGTCAGGCCTATATCTACTACTCTATATAAATGAAGACCTCTTGAGTTATAATTTTTTAAATCAAAAGCTGGAGTTAGTCAATAATGATGTCAGTGTGAACTCACCTCTTCTAAAGTTTGCAGTAGAGGTTTATTTGATTATATATTGCTGTGGAATTGCAGTCATGTATGTTTTTGTGAATAGTGTAAGATATGTACAATGTGTGTTTGAAGGTACTATACTGCTTTTTAAAGGCTTATAGCACTATTTTGTGCATAAGAAGTGTGTTTTGATATTTCACATACACGTGAAAACAGGCTACTGTATTCTCATTATGTCAAAATGATAAACAGTTCAGCCTATGGAGTAAACTGTCAGAAAAATAAAGATGTATCTTGATTTAAAAAAAAAAAAAAAAATTCACATTCCATAAGTTGTCTTCCTGGTTCTCCCATGGCCTAACTATATAATACTAGATATTTACTAAGGCATATTTTTGTAAAAGTTTTTAATTACCTCATATTGTTTCATACAGACTTTTCTCAATGAATTAAACCCCTGTGAGTATCTACATTCTTATTTAGGAACAACATACTATGAAAACCTCAAATTGTTTGGAGAGTATATTTTATGTGACAGTGATTTATATAGTATGTAGCAAGATGGTGTCTCAACTCTCAGTTGGAAGCTGGAGAGATCAAAATAGGCTATTCAAAAAATAATGAGCTCCTCTAATTCTTTATTCTTCCCAGAATTTCTAGGGAATTCACCACCACTTTTGGGTGGACAAGTGATCAGAAACTGTAACTATAAAGAGAGTCTTTTCAGAAGGTTAGTTGTTCTTGTGCTCTGTGGGAATCAACACCAGAATAGTTTTAAACTTTTAAAAGACTGTACAGATATCTGCATGAGCAGATGTATCACAGGCCCTACAGAAGGTCTGTGCCCTTCCAGAGAAAAACTAGTATCCACATAACATGCACTAGGACATAAAAAATTGTTACCTTGTGGCTGTTTTAATCGCTAGATCCAACATTCTCTTTCTCCAACATCAAAACTGAGAAACTCTGATTCAAATTAAACAATTTTTCAGGAATGGGAAAGAAATAGATTTTCTTACTTATTTTCAAAAGTAATAAAGAGGTGAAAAGAATGATCTGAAATGTTTTTCCGCTTTAATTAGAGCAGTTTCCCAGGATTCCACAAAGTTCCTGTAGGCAAACCTTAAAATTGAAACCAAATCCATTTAGTATAAACTGTGTACTTCAGTTTTCAATCTTGTGAGCCAAACTGCCCTTAAACAGGTGGATCTAATTCTAAGTTATGAGTGCTTATCTGAGGAAACAGAACTTAGCCATGCATTTCATGCCTGTGTGAGAGTGAGCATGCAAGCACGGCTGTGTTTTTGTGTTCCCCTTCTTAAACACTATCACAGAGACATGGCTAGCATTGCTAACTGGCTTGGCCTGGGCCAGACGTGGGTCTGACTTGGAGCTGGGGGAGTTTTGAGAAACTTCTCACAGGGGGCTGTAGCCCCCTAGCCTGTTACCAAAGCCCCCTCTCACTCACTCAAACAGAGGACAATGTGCAGACGTTATAGAGGTAAAACCTTCCAAGCCTCATTGGGAACAGAGGGAGAAGAAGGTTGATTACTTGTTTCTGTTGCTTGGCTTTTATCCTGTCATTCAGAAAGAAATTAGAATACAATACTGTGGAGGTTGAACTCAGCCGGCAGCCAGAGGCCATGTGGCCAGCTGTTCACCTCCCCCTCCCCGCTCTGGTGAAATAGGGGATGGACAAACAGAAGGGAATTTGTAGTTTAAATAAAAATAAAGAATTCACTAAATATATGAAGAGAACAACAGTAACAATAGTAAGTTCAAAAAGAAAATGGGTAAAATGCAGCAGTGGTTTACCCAGAGCCGTGGCCACAACCCCCTCCCCCCAAGCAGCAACACCGACCAACGAGCAAACACCTTGTGCAAGAGAGCAAGAGAGCTTGCCCACCTAAATCCTTGGGCATGACATCACATGGTGTGAAATACTTCAATGAAAATTAACTCCATCCTGTCGAAACCAGGACAAATACTTAATCAATTCATTATACTTCCTCGTACTATATTAATCTACTGTAAATGATGGCAAAGATTATTCCTATCCTAGTCAGAGGGACAATTTCTGTGTATTTGTTCTTTTATAAAATTCCTCAAATTAAATAGATATTTCTTCTGTGCTAACAGAAGTTACAATAGTGCCATCCTTGAAAAAAAAAAAAAAAAGATACTGCATGTCCTTCCTTGTTAGGTGCGAAACCTCACTGACCAATGTACAACGCTGTCTACTGAAACGCTTTACAAACCATTGAGCTGTTTAATTTAAACAAGAGAATGTAGTGCAGTTCATACTGAACTATAAGGATATACATCCCACTTGTATTTATTCTGCACATTTTGTGGGAACATGAGAATTCCGGAGTAGACCCAAGAGTGCAGATTAGATTATCTGATCTTGGTTCAATGAGGTTATCTTTACGAGGCTTTGAGCATGTCCAGTGATTTCTCCAGTTTCCCAAGAAAAATATCTGAGTACTAAAGGTGTACATAAAAAGCTATCAGCTGATAGATCCGATACTCTATGTCATTGCTAATCATTACCACTTCCTAGTTACAATTTTCATGGCTGAATCCAGCCTTCTGATGAGATTTCTGATTGATCTCTGATCTACTTTGAAACGGTTGATCGCAGATATAAACTTAACAACTCTGGGAATTGCTGTCAATGATTTTATAACACCCTGAAATGAAATAGACCATTTTTTAATAACACCTTCTAATAATTGTCTTAATGCCACTGTTAAGCACATTGAATTTCAGTATAACTTCAGTTTGATCTCATAAACTGAACAAGATACTGGTAGGAATGAATTTCTGATTGATGCTTGGTTTACCTTTCCAGAATATCCTATGATCATTCTAGCAGAAGTATAATTTTAAACCCTCTTTGAACTTCTGTGATATCTAGGTTTATATTCTGTTCTTTCTCAAAATGTAGATGTGGTAGTTGATTCTGCTTCTCCTTCATACTTGCAATTATCCTCAATTGTTTGTCAATTACAGTCAGTCAGATACTGTATAGATAGTAGAAGAGATTTCAAGCTCTGGTTTACAGCTATTTCTCAATATTATAATCAAGACTATATTTTGTGATGAGCTCTGTGCTTGCAACTGGAGTTTGGGTAAAAGGAATTCTCATTGTTAGACAAAATTCTGTCTCAAGAATTGCTAGTCTTTTAAAAAATTCTGTTCATAATTTGCTTCTAAATACATTTTGATAATTCAAAATATAAGATGTTAATTTTAAATTACACTTGAGCATTTAATTTTGGTTAGGTATTCCTTGTGAGAAAAGTTCTCAGTGAAATTATACAAGTTACCCATAGCTGATCTGAACTGGGAAATAAACTTTCACAAGAAGCATGAAACATCCATACCCACATGCTAGGAATATTTAATTGTCACAGATTGCGCTTTTTTTTTTTTTCCTCTAGTATTATATAATATTTAAAAGTGGATTTTTATGTAATTTACAAAGCAGCACAGACACTGACAGAGGATTATTAGCCTTTAACTCTGGCTGCATTAATTTTCAGCTTTTGCTTTCTTATAGTCATACCAAAAAAAGCTTCATTCCTGCTCTCAGAAGACATGCAGAATGCACTGTTATATCAAAGAATTGAGTATGGGAGATGATTCAGGAAAATAATGTCTTTCATCTACTTAATCTAGTTGAATGAACTAGATCCATGTCATTCCTAATAGACATTTGTCCAGCCTGTTTTTAAAGATTCCTAGTGCCAAACATTTCACAACTTCTCAGGACAAATTATCTTAATAATTCACTGTTCTTGCAGATATAGGATCCTTCTCTGCTTTATTTGGAGGTATACCAACCTACTTGATTTACTCTTTACTTGTATGCATTCCACAGCCCTTCTATGTCTAGCTGTTTTATTGTGCAGTCATGTCATGTAGTTCTCAACACCTTTCAAGCACAGAGTAGCAAAGTGCCAACAGAGGCTTTACTGAGTACACTGAAGGTAATTCTTTATATAAGAACCTAAGTTCTTGCTAAAGCATCCCATGGTAGTATATGCTTCTACTGAAGCACTTTGGCATGGCTTACTCCTATACAACTTCTGATCCACTGTTGTTCTTAAATTGTTTTCTCCACACTATCTAATCTGTTATTGTAGATCTTGCCTAAGTCTCTGCCAGGTAGTTAACTTAATGAATCATTGAGGCTGTGCAATTCGTGGAGTTATTTTCAATGAATTCTGTGTGGATAGCTTCATGAATTGGATTCTACTTTTCCACACTAGTTCTCAAATTTTTCAAGATCACGTTATATTTAAATTCCATCCTCCAGCATAACTGTACTGTTATCTGTGAATTTATATTGGGTTTGCATGGCAAAGTTTTTTGCAGCAGGGGGACTACAGGGGTGGCTTCTGTGATAAGCTTCTAGAAACTTCCCCCATGTCTGACAGAGCCAATTTCAGATGGCTCCAAGATAGACACACTGCTGGCCAAAGCTGAGCCAATCATTGATGGTGGTAGCACCTCTGTGATAGCATATTTAAGGGGAAAAAAACCTGTTGTATGTCAGCATCTGGAAGACAGGAGTGAGAATATGTGAGAGAAACAACTCTACAGATACCAAGGTCAGTGAAAAAGGAGGTGGAGGAGGTGCTCCAGGCACTGGTGCAGAAATTCCCTTGCAGCCCATGGAGGTCCATGGTGGAGCGGATCTCCACTCGCAGCCCATGGAGGACCTCACACCAGAGCAGGTGGATGCACCTGCAGGAGGCTGTGTCCGTGTAGGAAGCCCATGCTGGAGCAGGCTACTGGCAAGAACTGTGAACCCATGGAGAGAGGAGCCCATGTTATAGCAGGTTTTCTGGTAGGACTCATGACCCTGTGGGGGACCCTCACTGGAGCAGCCTGTTCCCGAAGGACTGCAACCTGTGGAAGGGACCCACACTGGAGGAGTTTGTGAAGAACTCCAACTAATGGGAAGGACTCACGTTGGAAAAATTCACAGAGGACTGTCTCTCATGGGTGGGACCCCACGCTGGAGCAGGGGAAGAGTGTGAGAAGGAAGGAGCAGCAGAGACATTGTGTGATGAACTGACCACAGCCTGCATTCCACATCGCCCTGCACTGCTCAGAGTGGAGGAGGTAGAGAAAATTGGGAGTGAAGTTGAGCCCATGAAGAAGGGAGTCAGGAGGAAGGTGTTTTAAGATTTGGTTTTATTTCTCATTACCCTGCTCTGATTTGATTTGCAATAAATTAAATTAATTTCCCTGAGTCAAGTCTGCTTTGCCCATGTCTGTAACTGATGAGTGATATCTCTCTATCCTTATCTTGATCTGTGAACATTTCACTGCATGTTTCCCCCCCTGTCCCACCAAGGAGAGGGAGTGATAGAGCGGCTTGGTGGGCACCTGGCATCAAGCCAGGGCCAACCCACCAGAGAACTGATTAAGTGTATCTTTACTATTATATCACACATGCCATTCATAAAATATGGAATAGATCCAGATCCAGGACAGGTAACCCATGCAGTGCATCTTTTAATTTTGACATTTTTGTGATTTTTCCAGACATGTCAAACTCACAACTATATAAATAGACCAAGCATTCCCAGGCTGAATGAGAAAAAATCAAGGAAGATAGGGTCATAAAAATCTTACTTAAGACATTTGTTACCAACTACTTCTCCTATTTGTTTATGAAAAACGCTTGTTACACTTTGAGAATCTTAAGCAGTTTTTGATGAACTTGTAAACATCACTGTTCATCTGTTGTGATCTCTCAAGCATTTATCACAAGATTTTTCTCAGTTTCCCCCATATTTCTCTGAGTTCCAAAGTTGGAATGGTAGATCTGTAATTTTGTCATTTCCCCTTAATCTTTTTTGAAAGATAGGAACATTTGTCTCAATTTAGACTTCAAACCTTTCAGTCTTTACATGTTCTCAACATAACCTTAAATGGCTTTAGTGAGTGATGCCCAATTCATTCAATACTGTATGAAAAAAAAATAAAATTCCCAATTATCTAAGTTTTTTAATCATTTAATTCTGCCAACTCTAGTTCATATGTCAAGAAGCAGAGCATATATGCGTGCCCTTATCTTGAATTTCACAGGGTTACTTTGTTAAAATTGTGTGCTACATAAAAAGATAGTGTTTCTGTAGTTGGAAAAGTTTTAATACAGATTTTAATGAAATATTGGCTGACAGTAATGTTGTGTTCTTTTCTTCCTGCTTCATTCTCCAAAGTACTGATATATGTATAAAAACTACAGAAAACTTTGAAAGTTATACATTGAAAGATTAATGCAGTGATATCTTAGTCTGTGCAGTGATTTCCTGTTAGCTGCATCATTATAACACATTAATTTTGCAGCAATATCACAGATGCTTGTTATCAGGGTGACTATTAAAAGGGTACCAAAAGTGTGATATGAAATGTATTCACAGCTGGAGGAGAGTAAGATAACTTAGATATGAAAAATATATGAAAGATAAAAGATAAAACAAATGTTCACTGTATTCTACACATGTGCAAGTAGACAGCACATGTCAAGGTGTAAAATCCATGAAAGAAATTTCAGAACCACATGAAATCATGTATTCATCATGTACCTTGGACTTCTTAACCTGTCCTCTACTCACTAACCCAGCTCTCCTAGGATTAGTCTTGATATTCTAAGCCCCTAAATATCGTCAAACAGCTGTCAATCTTTGAATAAATTTCTTAGAGGAATTATTTTTTTCCTACATCAAAATTACACTGGACTACACCCAGGTTGGACAAAACATAATCTTGAACCAGAAAGAGATTTGAGTTCCAATGTTTGTGATTTCTCATGGCTAGTGCAGGAGTTTTATATACTGGGAAAGCTAAGTATCACAACTCTACAAATACTGTCAGTTCCATGTATAAACACCTAAAATACTACATTGTGTTTTCAAATACAATCTTTGCCTTATTAGTCTGTATTTTCATATAGCAAAATATGTACCCATTTAGGAAAAATAAAACCAAAAATTAATTGAAATGTATAGATGTGATAGGTAGGTAGGTAGATAGATAGATAGATAGATAGATAGATAGATAGATAGATAGATAGATAGATAAATAGATAGATAGATTAGATATCATGGCAGATTTTTCAGATCTAGATTATTTTTTATTGTCCTTAGTTAATAACAAATTAGTTTACTTTTATTAATATCTTTGAGGTCCTTGGACTACATGTACGTTGACTTTATTGCAGGCAATCTCTTTCTTTGGAAGACCAAGCTCTGAAATAAGTTTGAGAAAACATGCTCTGTTTGGATATGTTAAAAAAGTATTTTCTGCCAAATTAGTTACATCTAAAATAAGCAGAAACGGTAGAATTCTCTTTCACCCTCTATATAGATCAACATGTGGTGTAATAGTGCTATTCTTGCACTATATATGAAGAATATAAGAATATATTTGATTTAACTATTAACCATCAGTTTTAGGCTAATGAAAGTAAATGTACTGTGTGTTTCAATTCTGTGTCAAAATGAAAAGAAATGAAAAAAACCTGTCACAGTTCTTCACAATAGAAACCAAAAATGGCCACAACAAATAAATACCTACAAAAACTACCTAGTCAATACAGCAAAATCATGGCAGGCCTCTTTTAACTGAAAGCCAGTATAACCTTTTCGAGGTATGTGTGTGTGTGTAAAAGGAGAGGAAAAAACATTAGCCAGATAGAATACATAAATTAGGAGATATGCTCTATTTGGAGTTGCTGCTTCTCTGATGAAATACCTGACATGAACAGCAAGAGAATCACAATATTATGGTGAAAGATATACAAGTCCCATTGACTTTGGAGTTGAAACATGAACTTTAGATCGTAAATAAGGCTCACTGGTGCTTAACATTGCAAAGAACTGGTATGGTTCTGAACAACCTGTGCATAAAATCCACTGTGCACTGGAAAACGTACATGTTGAATTCATCGATGTCTGAAACTAATTTTGCACACATTTAAGAATTGTTCTATAAGAAGACAAGAAAATTCTGGTCCAGCCATGCTATCATTTATATTAGTATTATCTGACCTATGTGGTCACAGCTATAGACCAACCTATATTGACCTAACATCATGCTAAGAAGTAGGAAAAAAAAAATGGTATGAAGTCCCCAGCCCAGAGAACTTTAAACACCTGCACATTTACAGTGTTAAATAAATAAATATTTACTTTTTCTCAGTATCTCATGAATATATTTTTTCCCTCTTATACTGGTAAATTTTTCCAGTTTTTAACAAAGCATTGGCAAGCATTAACCTTGGAAGAATATTTGTCTAACATAGAGCAGAAGTTCTATTGATCTTCTATATGAGTATTTTCCAAACATTTATTTTCTGTAACACCACAGGAAACTCCTACAGGAAGGGAATGCAAGGGAATTCAACAGCACACAGCATAAAATCCACATTAATATTTTTCCTCAGATTTAGATGTCTCCATGAACATCCCCAAACCCAAACCTAGTATTAATGCAAAAGAATCATAGATATCTGAAAGTACTGAGATGAATAGTTTTCTCTCATGATATCAGGAAATCTATTCTGTTGAAAAGAAATTGATATTTATCTTAGAAGCTCTTGATTCTAAGACCTGAAGCTAGTAAAATGTCCTTGGTATCTCACAGAATTATCTCACAAAAGCTTCTTTCTGCTAATTGTCTCCAAGTTGCTGAATAGGACATCATCTGAGCAATGGAACATTTATTTTGGCAGATTTGAGCTCTGTATTTAAGGGATGGGTTTTAAAAGATTTGTGTTACAAGGTCTTCTAGCTAAAAAATACTGCAATTTTGCTAAAATTATGGCTTTTTCTTTCAAAAAGAACAAACTAGTTTTTAATGACCATCTCTTGGGGACCTTCAGTTCCTCTGTGCCCTGTTTTGAACTCCTCTATATGTCCACAGAAACCTGTGGACATACAGAGGAGTTTGTAACATAATGGTGACATCTGACTGGACTATTTAGGAACAGGGTAAAGATTTCACTGTGCTATGTGGAGTATTTTGAATCTGTATGCATTCTTATCTACACAGGTGGTGTGAAGAATAGTTTCTAAAATCAACAGATTGATTTTGTCCATTGAAAAAAACCTAATGCAAGACATAACAGAAATCATTAGCTGCCGTTCAAAATATACGCCTATACTGCAATGCTAATAATGGTAATACAGAAATGAACTATGTTTTACTTTCCTCAGATAGAATTATGTGTCCCTGATGAACAGGTAAACTGAATATTGCATTGGCACTATTTATATAGGTAAATACTATACAACATTGAAAAATGGAAATGAAAAGTTAATTTTCAGTCACATCAATGAAAGTAAATTTTAATTTATTCACACTAATTGAAGTCTTTCTTTTGTTTCAGAATATGACAGAAGATCAATCAAGCCACACTTGTACGTTCATGTCTTAGGTAAGCCTGTCTCAGAAATATTCATTAACCAGGGCAAGTGTGTGATTGATAAATTGGTAACTCTCGACTCTGTATCTCCTGAGCATATATTTTCACACTGTATAATTTCCTTCAGGTTTCCTCAGAAGACAAAAATGTTGTATTGTCTCATTCTGTCAGTGTTAGGGTTCACTAAATTAGAGTACTATTTAGCACAGTGCTCAGAGATGCTCACTCAATATATTTATACATTTGGGCACTGTATCTCCACTGTTTACAGCCAAACAGAATGTAAAGATCTCACACCATCAAACAAAGCTTAGAGGTACTGAGTTTCCTTTGTCACAATAACAGCAGTTTCTACAGAATAATTTAAAATTCTGTTTCTATAGATACTGGAATGTAACCCCAAGCATTCCTTGGGATATGCTGATAATCACAGCAAATAAATTTTCCTTGGGTTTTATGTAATTTATATTTGTAATTCCACTGCAATATATCAGTTGTATCTTGCATTTTTTCTGTATCATTCTGTAAGGGCATTCAGGGTTAATCACACTTTGCAGTTTAGTTTGCATTGTTGTTTAGTCATTTCCTGAACAGCCTGTCTCTCAGCATGCTGTCCTCTACCAATAAGAATTTGATCTGAGGAATGTTTTAAGCAGATAGCTATACTTCAGCCAGCAAATGTTGCTGAAACTTCCTTCTCATTGTCTCTTTCATGTGAAATCTCAGTTTCAATTCTCAAACTTCCTCAATGAGTGTAAACAAATATAGTAGTTAAAATGAAAGCATAGGGTTTAGATGCATAAATCATATGTGTCCAAAGCATGCGACTGTAGAGTTCACTTTAATCTGTGCCATGCCACTCAAATCTGCAGCAAATTCCCTTCCTGACCTACTATCCTATTGTACTTCCATCACTGTACAGGGAACACATAGCAAGAAAATACTTCAGGTGGCAGGTTGGAAACATGCAAAAGGATCAGCTTTTCCAACAGGAGGCAGTTAGACTGTAGACTTTGCTGTCACGGGGTATTTAGGTTGCTCAAGGCCTCTGTAGGTACGAAAAGCATTCAATAAAATTCCCAGATGAAAAATCCAAAGAGGGATGTCAAGAACCATGACATCATTTCTGCTTCAGAAATCACTGTTATGGGAAGATGAATAGTGTTACTGGGGTGCTGTCAGTATATGCTGTCTTTGCTATCCCATTTGTCTTTAAGCATAAGATAATGCCCAGTGTCTGAAACAGAATACTTTGTTAGGATCACATTTTCTATATGTCTGAGGTATGATCTTCCACTATGGAAACTTAAAAATGTAGATTTCATTGGCTTTTTCAGTATATCCAGATTTGTGCACCTCAACATAAACATCTCCTATTACTGTCTTTCACTGTGTCCTAATTTGGATTTTTCTTAGCCAGCACTTTATAGCATTTTTCTTTAATAGTATTTCTGAATATTTTTTTTTTCATGATACAACTTGTACAATTCATTAATGTAGGAATTTTTGCTCCATTAATTCACAGCTCATTTATTATTGTTGATTCTAATGTCAACACATGTAATATCCCACTGTAAGCAAGTAGACCACTGTTGATCAGGCACTGCAGATTCTTCAGGCTTCTTTCAGTTTAGAAGTATGTTCACAGGAAAAACAAATTTGAAAACAATTGTGATTAGAGATGAAAAATATATCTCTGTCTGCTGGTTTATCTTTCACTTTAGCCACTTGTGGCTGTCTATTCCTCTATGTAATATATCAGAAAACAGAGCATCCATACATCTGAGGTTTAAACTTATCATTGGCAAGATCAGATCCTACAACAACAATATTCAAAAAATAAAGTTTCACTTCTTCCCTAGTGGTTGTACATTGACAAATGCATTATGATCCCTTTGGATAAAGGATCTTCAGGTAGTTGTCAGTAAGATCTGTTTAAACATTGCAATGAAACTTCCTAAACAGATCAGATTACAAGAATGAACTATCAAAAAAGGAAGTAATCAGGTAAGCACAAATCTTTGTCTCTTCCATGGTCACAGGGAAAAGGCACATCTGCAGGATTTCTGAAGCTGTGGTTTCTCAGTCTAGAAAGAAAGAACACATTATGCAAATTATGGACAATTCTTAATATCAGATTTCTTAGGACAGAGGGAATTGGTCCCTAAGGAAGAACACAGAAATGCTTCAAACATAATACTAGTGCAGACTGAATGCTGAAGTTCTGCTGGTTTGTGTGATCAATGGGGGTATACCAGACATTCTGTTAGAAGAAGCGTAGATATTTTTCAGACTTTGGAGGAATAAAAATTTAAGAGTGTTGAAATGGTGCTTGCATTGCATACATGCACTATGCCAACTGGTGCTTGTTTTCTCCAATATTTTGTTAGTTCAAACTGGCAGTCTATCTAGCTCTAGAGACACTTTTTAGATGGATTTATGTTTTAATTACTCTCCAGGTTTACCCTCACACATTATCTTGTGTCACAGGTGCAGCATTCAATCTTGACTGAGTGTCTGTAGTTTGAATCAGATCCCGTCTTGTCTCTCTCAGCTATGGCAAACTGACACTGAGCCAATGCTTTATGGGCAAGTGCCAACTGTCAGTTTATCACCCCTCTAAATACTGAATAATCTGCATGACTACTGGGATGGTGAAATAGTCTCAGAGGATGAGAAGCTGGCAATCTGAGGTACTTATATATGGGTGTGACGACAGCTTTTAACTGGCTGTACATATTGGTTCCCCAGGAGAAGCCTACCCAAAAGCCCTGCTCAGATGAGTGAAACTTTGATGACATTTGCCCAGCTCTAACATGATATGATTTTGATATGTGCAGGGAAAACAAGAAAAAGTACAGATGATTGTCATGGGGAAGGGTCACCTAAAAGCTCTGGACTACACTTACCCTTCTGTAATGGTTAGGTATGACATGGGAATAAACAAAGGAATACAGTTGAATATTAACAACTTTGCATTCTTGAAAGAATCAACATCTTTGGAACAACTAATGATTAAGGGAACAACCACTAATCACTTTAGTAATGCAAAAAGTTAAAGAGAGTTGCCTGGGATGATGTGACCAAGGAGAGCTTCAGTGGCTCATGCAGACCATCTAAATTAGAAAGAAAAAAAATAAGCAAGTTGGTGATGCCTCAGGGTAACAAATCCACGGATGCCAGGTGCTATGTGGAAAGCTGAGCACAAGGCTGAAGCAATGCATAAAGAAGCTGGTCTGACAGACTAGTCTCAGGAGTACTGGGCAACCTGCGTCAGGGCCTGACTTCCCTAAGTCCCTGATGCTGATTGTGGCTGAACTTATGACATTGATAACTGTGAAGAGGAGGTGTATAGAGCAAGGCCATGTCTGTGTCTTGGAATGGGAGAATAAAAATCACAAATGGTTTCTAATTACAATCCTACTTTGAGAATAATTTTTAGATTTTATGCCACCTGAGATCACTTGCAGCTTCTCTAACCCCAACTCCTCTGAGACAGTATCTGTGAGATCTGTATCTATGACAGACTTTTAAATTAGACAGTAGATTACTATGAAGACAGATGAAAAGTCAAGGACTGCCCTCTTCAGAATTACTTTTTATTTCCACTGTTTTTAAAAATATCGATTCCTTCTGCCTAACCAGTTGTATTACTACCTTTTACCAAATTATATATACATAGTGTTCTTTTTCCCCTCCAATAAAAGCCCATCTTTTATTTTTTTCTCTTTTTCCCTTCATAGATCTCTTTCTACCCCTCTAGTTACATTTGAGGGTTTTTTCCAGAGAGGTTAATAATCCTTTCACTTTTAGATAGATGTGACAGTGGTGATAGTCAATTTATGCGGAGGTAGGGAATCTGAAAGACCCACTGATACGACATACATTTACAAGAAAGAAATCTGCCAGCCAGAGTGTATAAGATGAGCCTCCTGTTCAAGTTTGCCCTTGGTCCTATCTGGGTGAAAACCTCGTAGTGCCCATGTCTTGGTAACTGCCTCCTCATGATCTTACCAGATGAAATACTAAATCAGGCTGAGGGGAGTACAGCAGTTGGGCTGGGATGTCCAAGAATCCAAGTCCCAGAGGCTTAGCAAATGTGACCATTAGATACACTCAAAGAACTGATGCATTTTAACTGAAAGTGTTCAGAGTCTACTCTTTCTCCCAGGCACATTTAAGCACTTTCTCTTATGCTTTAACTAGTCTTCCAGCACCAAAACTTTTTCTCTTTTCTTTAAAACATATTTAGCTATTCATCTTGACATCCGTAGAAAACAAAAAAAAAAAAAAAAAAAAAAAAGAGGTGGTACAAATCTAAATTAATTGTGACTTATAAGCAGCATATGCTTACTTTTTTTAAGAGGAGAAAATAATATACCTCAGAGGAGTGAACTGTTTTGTTGGTGATCAAAGCACAGAAGAAAGAATAATGTGAATCAGATATATCTGTGCTCACTCAAATGTTAGCAGACCTGGTGATGTCTCAATGAAGACAAGTCTTACCACATTTTTCCCTATCAAGTAAAAGCAAGGCATTTGTTCTTTATGCCATAGCAACGAGCCAAGTATAAAAGTCTCGGTGTGATCAGCCCATTAGGCACGTGGGTTTTTTTCAGACCTCACAGATGAAGTGCCGGGCTGAAAACATAACCTTCACAATATGTGTACCCTTTGCTTTTAGTCTGTATCCAAGGCACAGCCCTGATCTAAATTGGGGTGAGAAAGATGCACAGAGATAGAGCCCTGTTCCTACTCCTGACCAGGAAGGACAACTGCGTCAGAAACTCTGTTATTTTTACTTGTAGCTTGCCTTTAGTGTCCATTGCATCTAATTTTGTCCCTTCATGTCAGTAGAGTTTAGACTGTGAGAAGCATATGATTTTTAGAGCAGGCTATGAGGAGTAGAACTCTGCATGTATCTGTTTCAGTCTGACTATCTTTTTCCCCAGAACTCTGGACATAACTTCCAGCTCTTTAAATTTCTTATATTCCTTATCAATGTCCCAGTGTGTGTGCATGCTAGTGCATGAAAGCTGTTATCATACCTGTATGTTCCTACTACCTAGTCAGTACAAGGCTTTTAGGAACATACTGGATAACTTTCAGGTCTTCCAACAGATAATGTTCTCACTGTCCTTGCTGAGTGCCCTTTGATCATCCACTACTTAGTTTCATCTTGAGGAGGGCTTTAAGCACACCAGCATTTTGCAAATGCATGTTTGAACAAAATCTTTTGCACAGCCCAAAATGGCAAACCATTCATACACTGCTGCAGGATAATGATTTTGAATTCTGATGCAATGAGAGCAGCAAAATACATCAGTATTTATAGTTAATCTAACTGAAATATGAAGCAGAATGTAAGTTTTAGAGATAGCAAAACTTTCTAGGGAAATGGAGAGTGAGCAGCAGTAGATGGAAATATTTACAAAATAAAAGGGAACACATCAATGGATAAGTAAGTGATGTAACAAGGAAGAAAGTAGAAAATAGTACACAAAATATGACTGAATCCCACCTTGCTAGACATGTCATCCTCCATTCTTCTGAATCTTCAGCTTTATTTTCTTAGGAAACAGGCAGGGGGAATGATGAATTTTTTCAGGCAGACACATTGAATCCATTCCCTACCACACAAAGCAGCAATTCATTTGTGCTCCTGCTGTCATTGTGTTCCATTTTTTTCTTTCTTATCACCTTGCTTAAACTTGAAGGAAGCAGAAAGTTCACCTATGTCATTTGCTGACAGCTGAAAATTCTTTCTCAGTTTCTTAATGGAGGCAAGAATAGCTCCCAAGATTGAGCGCTAGGTGTCCTGAGGCTTTCTTGGTTAGTAAAAGGAGAGGACAAGACTGGAATGTATTAAATGTGTTGCTGTCTCCTGGGCATAGTTTATAGATTCTCTGTCAAACCACAAGATCCTCTATTACTATGAACAGTGTAATTAGTTTATAATTAGAAGTTAATCATAAATCTATAAAAGAAGCTTCCAAATACTTACAATGGTTAAGAAAGTGAAACTACCATATATAGCTAATTGATTGCTGGTTCGAAATTTGTGAAAATAAATGAATTCTTAAAGCACCTTATAATCCCCATAGCAGAAATTGTTCTTTCCTACTTCCAGCTGTAGCAATTATTTGTATATCTCTGATGTCCTGAAGGATATGATTAGGACAAAATATAAAAATAGTATTTTCAGTCTAGTTCAGTGCTGTTCTGAAACGTATGTAAAACAGCACTTTCCTAAAAGATGAGTTACCTCTATGTATTCCAAGTCTTCTTTCCACACTACCTTCACCATCCTGGAATATTATTTTGCTGAAATTTTTCTCTTTTTGACACTCATTAGTTATGACTGAACTGTAGCAAAGGTATACCAACTTGAGAAAGGAATTTTCACATCTCTTAAGCTATCATTATTTATTTGCTTATTTGTATTACCTTTCTGCCACAGACTGAAGCCTCATTGTTTCAGACATTCTACAGACAAAAAGCAAAATGTTGGCTTTTGTCTCAAAATACATATAATACTCGAATGGATATAGGCAGATGAGAGAATACAAGGAAGCAATGACACAATAAGGATGAGTGGCAATGGTTGCAGCACATCTGCAGCACAGTGCAGTGTTTTGTGGGTTTTTTTTTTGATGGGCAGGAAAAGATACACAAGTTTCAACTGTATGTTTCTGAGGATAGTTGAAACATGTTAAGGAAGAAGCAATATGGATGTTTATGGGAAAGCCCTATGTGATGAGCAGCAGGGGAAAAAAGTAAGAAAATATTTATTTCAAAATGTAGCAATTGTGAGGTGAGACTATGTCATGGACCAGCCTGGATGAGATATGATCCACTGATCTACGTATCTCATACTAATAAAGTGGTATTGGACAGTGAGAAGCACTGAGAATAAAGACAGACCACTCATGCTTGATACTATAGATAGAAGAGAGACTGTGAAGACATTCAAGAGGAGACATCAGTACATTCTTGGGCAAATTGTTTTTCTTTGAAAAAGAAGATGTTAAGTAGCAAAAGCTGCCAAGGGACTGTGGCATTTCTGTACTTGTCTGCTTCCTTCCTTTGATTCATAAAATGATCATAGAGAAGTGGGCAGCAGCTTAGAGTCCATTACTGGATCTGACAGCATGGAAGAATCATATATATGAACGAAAAATAAGCAATGCAACTCTTTATCTTTTTTTTTTTCTTTTTTTTTTTTTTTTTCTTCCTTCTGTGTGTGTGTGTAAATATGCCCATGTCTTTTTGTGTTTGGGGGGAAGTAAGTGTTCTTTGTTTTTTATGGAAAAGTCACTATATCAAGAACTGTCAGGATACATGGAAAATGCATGGTAGAGAGAATCTCAAAAGTGTCAATTAGGAAAACAAATGAGTAACTTCCATGGAACTGTACAAAATGTTATATTCACTAATATCAAGTGAAATTTTTCATGGTTAATATTATTAGAATGACTGACCACTTGTACTAAGTGCTAAGCAGTGGCACGGCCTGGCATACAACTAGAGAGTTGTTTAGAAAGCTGGTCAAAATTAGGAAAGGAAAGACATTACTTGTATTCCAGTGAGCAATGTAATGAAGAACTGCTGAAACTTTTTAAAACCTAAAGGCAGCTCAGCTAGTAGGTCTGCACATTGCCAATTGCATTTCAATTCCAGATGTTGTACAAGGTCATACCAGTTGGCATACCTGCCTAAAAAATTGTTGAGGAACTAGGCAGAGGAAAAGCTCCTAAATAAGGTTTCCCACATTCTCTTTGTGAATAGGCCTTCAACAGCTCATATTACATCTGCTCTCTGGCTGTCAGAGAAAGTCTTGCTGAAGGACTACATATACTCTAAGGAAGCCACCATGGTGGCAGAAAAAAATTCTCAGTCCACTGCAGGCCTGTGACGCCTCACTGAACATGAGCACAACCCCTTCTGCAAACAGTACAGGGCTCAGACTAGGACTGCAACCCTTCATCCATCTTCCTGGGCTTCCTAAACAGTTTCCCTGATTGGAACAGAGGTTTTTCTTCTAAAGCAATTCAGGTAAGCCAGAAATCTTAATCTTTACATCTTCACTGGTTGATTTGACTTCCAGGAAGAAGTTGGTAGCAACAGAAATGAAAATTACTAGTACCACTATTTCACAGATTCACAGAATCAACTAGGTTGGAAAAGACCTTGAAGATCATCTAGTCCAACCATTAACCTAACACTGACAGTTCTCAACTACACCATATCACTAAGGGCTAAGTCGACCCAACTCTTAAACACCTCCACCACCTCCCTGGGCAGCCCATTCCAATGCCCAACAACCCCTTCTGGAAAGAAATGCTTCCTAATATCCAGTCTAAACCTTCCCTGGTGCAACTTGAGGCCATTCCCTCTTGTCCTATCGCTTGTTACTTGGTTCAAGAGGCTCATCCCCAGCTCTCTGCAGCCTCCTTTCAGGGAGCTGTAGAGGGCGATGAGGTCTCCCCTCAGCCTCCTCTTCTCCAGACTAAACACCCCCAGTTCCCTCAGCCGCTCCTTGTATGACCTGTGCTCCAGACCCTGCACCAGCTCCGTTGCCCTTCTCTGGACACGCTCGAGTCATTCAATGTCCTTTTTGGAGTGAGGGGCCCAAAACTGAACACAGAAATCGAGGTGCGGCCTCCCCAGTGCCAGTACAGGGGTAAGATCCCTTCCCTGTCCCTGCTGGCCACGCTATTGCTGACACAAGCCAGGATGCCATTGGCCTTCTTGGCCCCCTGGGCACACTGCTGGCTCCTGTTCATTGGGCTGTCAATCAGCACCCCCAGGTCCCTCTCTGACTGGCAGCTCTCCAGCCACTCCTCCCCAAGCCTGTAGCGCTGCTGGGGGTTGTTGTGGCCCAAGGGCAGCCCCCAGCATTTGGCCTTATAGACACTCCCCAAGTTGGGCTCAGCCCATGGCTCCAGCCTGTCCAGGTCTTTCTGCAGAGCCTCCCTACCCTCAAGCAGATCAACACTCCCACCCAACTTGGGGTCACCTGCAAACTGACTGAGGGTGCACTATATTTGGAGCTTAATTCCTTCTCCAGAATTAATATTAGGACTGCTAGTCTTCTCATAATTAGTTTGGATGGTTTATTTTGTTGGTTGAAATAGTCATAGTTACTAAGCCACTAACCATCATATTTGAAAAGTTATGGCAGTTAAAGTCCTGAGTGAATGAAGAATAGGGAATTTCACACTGATTTTTTAAAAAAAGGTAAAAAGGAGGACCCTGGAAATTACCAGCCAGTCAGCCTCACCTCAGTACCTGTAAGATCATGGAGCAAGTCTTCCTGGAAGCTATGTCAAAGCACTTGGCAGATAGCTATGTGATTAGAGACAGTCTGCCTGGCTTCACCACGGGCAAATTGTCCCTGATTATTCTAGTGGCCCTCACAAATGGCAGACTGACTGCACCAGTGGGTAAGGGAAATGCAACTAATGTAATCTACCTGGACTTCTGGAAGGCCTTTGTCATGATTGGACTCGATGATCCCAAGGGTCTTTTCCAACCTGAACGATTCTGTTCTCCAAAACATTCTTGCCTCTTAATTGGAGAGAGATGGATGGACTATTAGATGGATAAGAAATTGGCTGGATGACCACATCTGAAGCGTTGGTCAATGGCTCAATATCCAAGAAGAAGCCAGTAACGAGTGGCATCCCTCAAGGGTCCATAGCAGGAATGGTACTGTTTAATATCTTCATTAATGACATAGATAGTGGGACTGAGTGCACCCTCAACAATATGTGGATGATACCAAGCTGAGGGGTGCTGTTGATGTGCTTAAGGGAAAGGACACCATGCAGAAGGACCTTGGACAGGGTTGAGGAGTGGGCCTATGTGAACCCCATGAAGTTCAATGAGATCGAGTGCAAGGTCCTGTAACTTGCAATCCCCAATATCAATGAAGACTGGGAAATGAATGAATTGAGAACAGATCTTTAAAGGTGTCTTCCAACCCCAAAATTTCTGTGATTTTATCGTTGTCATAATAGGATATATCCAGTACCTCACAGCTGGACCAGTTTCCTCGTAGTGTACTTCTAGACAGTGAGTAGATGTGCTGGTTTAGGCCCTGCCGGGACCAGAGACCACGTTGCCCTTTGCCCCTCCCTCACCCTCAGCTGGTCGGGCTGGCAGTGAGGCACAAACCCCGGGGTAAAATAAGGAAAGATTTAATACAACAGTGTGATAAACAATCTGAACAACAGTGGCAATGATAACAATAATAAACAGCAATAACAGTAAACAAGACAAAAGATATACAGAGAAATATCGCAAATGGTCACAGAACAGCTTCCCGTCACCAAGACCACCAAGGAAAAAGTTCCCGTGCCGGACCTGACGCCAGCATGGTATGAATAACCCGGCCGGAGATCCCTTCCCCTTCTCTCTCTGCTGGGGAAACTTAACCATACTCTAGCTGAACCAGGACAGTAGAGGTTTTTGATGTCATTATGCTAGGGTTTTTTGCTTGCTTTTCTGACAAAAAAAAAGGTTTCAAAAAACATTTCAGGAGACAGTGTTGTATTTTCCATCTCTAATAATCCTGAGTGCATATGTATACTGTAAAGTTACACACAAAATATAGATAATTGTGTAAATGTTTTTGATACCCAGTTATAATGCAAGGTCACTGCATTAAGGCTCCATTGGATCTTAATCTATATGATTTGGTCTCTGTCAGGCTCCTATTAACTCCATGTTTTGCAGAGTAGTATCTGAGCCTGAAGCAAATTACATGTTGAGTAGCTGCTGTGTAGTAGGCACCCAGGACTTAGATCATGGACCTATATTCGCTGTACAACATATTCTTTTCCTCACTGTTCGTCTTCCCTTTTCCTCAGTTCAACCCTTTTCCTTCCCTTGTGGTGCTTTCTTAATGGACTCAGTTTATCATCACAGATATATTTACTCCCCTTTGCTCTTTACAGTCAAACTTCAGTAATATATCTCCTTTCCCTCCTTGCTTCTGGGAGGCTAAGGGGTTGCTAGGGAGTTGAATATGTAAGTGTCTATCTTAACAAATATAACATGTACTAGCAAGGAGCTGCCCCTTTTGATAAATCTGGCAAAACATTCTTACTAAATCATCTTGATACATTTCCTCCTGCACATCTTTACTCAGTGAAGTTGTTACCTCTAGACTCCTGAGAAAAATCTGTTCAACTCTTCTCCCTGACTATGCATTTCCATTTCCTTCTAGTTATGGTCAAACAAAGAGTTTTCTGACCCACACTGCAGATGAAGGCAGATGGCCTCTTCAGTCACTGATGTAGCTATATAGCTAGATTAAGTACCAGCAACCACTTTTCTTTCCACCTCCCCAATTCCCTTCCTCAAAGCTTTTCTGTAGGGCATGGAACTAGGCTGATTTTGATACTGACTTTGTTTTACACATTTTCAAAACTGATTAAAATGTTGTCCACTCCTCCCCCAGTACCATGCAATCTGAGCAGAGTGGACACCCCCAAATCCAAATTTCTCTTTATGGCTAGCAGAGAAATAAAGTAGGTGTTAGCTATGGGCTGATCTTCAGTCTTGCCAGAAGAATGCATCTGCCAAAAATGAAAGTTTTAATAAAATGTTTAATGAGTGAAGGAGGTGGGAAGCTTGAGGGAGGAGAGTTTTCTATGCACTTGCCTTTCCCCAGGTGTCCTGGATTTGCCCTTGCTTTGATTGATAATGTTTTATTCCAGCACTACAACCTACCCTTCTGTTTCCCTTCATCATACAGCTGCACATTGTGCTGATGGCTTGGGGGCCTTTCCTCCCATTACTGCAAAAAGGGCTTACTTTCAGTATGCTGAAGATTCTCTCCATTTGACAAATATTTCCTCTTTTTATTCTTTGCCCTAAATTATGCTGTGCTATTTGTCAGCATTAAACTCCATGTGTTTTCTTGGTTCTGCTGTGCCTCACTGCACTGCTACTTTGTTTATGCTAGTACTGATTAGCCAAATTGGGAGTCTAGAGCTCTTTTTGAGGCTCTTGCTAATAACATTTTCTCAGTCTAAAAGAAAGGTTTGGTTTGGTTTGGTGTGGAAGGCAGAGAAATCATCACCATGCTTCCTCTGCTTGCAGATATGCTGGGCTGCTGTCATCAGATCTCATATATAGAGCATGGTCACACCTGGTAATGACTTGGATAGGAAATGGCATCATGCATGAAAATTCAGCAAGTGAACATAGTGTTAGAATCAGATGACATGCTTGTTCATCTGAACCTTTACTGACTAGGTGCTTCAGCATTGTCTCAGGGTCCTAAGGGAAGTGTTTAAATTTAATTCAGGAATAAAACCAAGCTCCCAACAGTTTGAGATTATTAAAAATCCCAAGAGTCTATTTTTTAAGAATAAGAGCATGACCCTTATATCTTGGCTAAATTCCAGACAGTGAAGTTACATTCTGCCAATGTGAAATATACCTGTCATTTGAATTACAAAGCTATTCTGAATTCCCACTGAGAACTCCTGTTGAATTTTGCATGCTTTAAATAGTTGAAGTGTCCACCACTTAGATACAGCATTTCTGGAGTGGGACCTGTAAGCAATTCTATCTCCAAATCAAATTGGAAGAGAAGAAATAGATTAAAGACAAAACACCATCATTATTTTCTATGGTAGTACTATTATTTTCTCAAATGCCATCAAGCCATCGTTTGCTTTTTATTATTCTTCTTACTGATCTTGGTTTGAGATTCCTCACAGGAAAGAAGATAATTGAAAGATAGATTAGAAAAGCAAGAAGTTAGGATAACACTAAAACAGAAAATGGTATGCATGTAAGGCATGGCATGCTGGCACTTTAAATGGTCTCAGGAGGAGGATGGCTATTGCATAAGAAATTTTAGTTTTTTAATTGATTCTTTTTTAATGAGTGAAATAATGAAAGAGACATATGCAACCATACTGAAGTCATCTTACTTATCAATTATAGCACATCTTTATGTGACAGCTCTACCACTTAAGGGTGCAATTGGAAGGAAGAATTCAGTAGAATCTGTGCTGCCCCATTCCAGCAACCCAAGCCCACTAGGTGTGATATCTCTAGCTTCACCACAGACCTATGGAACAGGAAAATTCTAGGTAGTTAAACCACAAATTACATTTACTGTATTATGAATTGGCCAAGAAAACCATAATTTTCTACCATTATAAGGGTGTGATTTACACAGCCCAGGGAAACAAAGCAGCATTCATATTGTCTCATCTAGTAATCAACTGACCCCTTGCCAGAGAATAAGAACTTAGGACTTTTCTATTCCACTTCTGAAGATGATCATGGCACAAATGATTTTCTGTCCATTTTTTCTGGGCTTAAAGCCTAACTGGACATAAGATACTGTTTAGGGGCTTTAACTAATGGGGATTTCCATTTACCAGGCCCTTCATATACTACTGAAACTGTGTGGATGGGCAAGTATCATTAAAACTATAGCCAAACGAACCTTGGTTATAAGCAATTTCTTAGAAGCACACACAGGAACTGTTAAGCCTCAAATAAATAAATATTGCATATTATCTCCCCTTCCAGCAGTCTTTTGGTCACTACCGTCTGTCACTAGCAGACCTTCTGCCTTTGGGCTCAATTCTGGCATCTGCTTTATTTGCCCTCATCTCCTCATTCAAGCACAAGATTTTATTTCCTTCTTTCTGCTTTTCTGCTAAGGGCTAAAAAGCCTCCCTGCTCTGTGATGGACTGCCACAGGAGCAATGTGCTTAATCTGCCTTCCTCCTTCCTTAGAAATTGTGAACATGAGCAGATCCCCAGGGGTCCAGAAAACAACCCCATCTGACCTTACTCTACCTCATTCTATGTGTGGATCCTATGCCAAAGACAGTATTGGGTTTAGGCATTAACAGTTACTTTCCATGCCTGAAAGACAGCAGGGCTAGTATGGTCACAGGAAGTGGTAGACATATGCCAGGTATATTGAAGCTCATCTATCCTGCTTCTGCATGTGCTGAATAGTCTGGCTGCCTCTGGAGCCAGAACTGCCATATGGGGGACACAGGCATTTGAGAAAGGTGCTATGCTTAACTCTGCATGCATTCCCTTAGACAAGAGCTTGCATCAGCCTGAAAGTCTTTTCTGAGAGGCACCAGATGTTCTTCACTCTCCTAGATTTGCTTTTGTAAGGCCCCTTACAACTGGCCTTTAAAAAGGGAATCTCAAAGTGCCTGCTGAAATAGGGAGAAAAGGAATAGGAGTGTCTTTTGTACGAGCATGATTTTTGGTTAGGCCAACTGGAAATTTTGATCCAGTGAAGAAAAATATTCTTGATTTATGGGGTCAGATTGCTGTGCAGATTCTCCAAGAGTTAGTTACACTAAACCAATCACAGGCAAAAAGGCATACTTTTCCGAGGTTTACAAAGTATTCATTTTAAATAGAATCATAACTTTTCTTTGCAAACCTGACTTTCCTGTTCACTATATGTCTTCCTTTTTCAGTCTCTTCTGATTCTTTTTCAAAAGCTAGGCCACCACCTAAATTATTGCATGTAATATCAAGTATACATAGGACTAGATAGAATA
Organism: Athene cunicularia; assembly: GCF_003259725.1. Classification (NCBI taxonomy): domain Eukaryota; kingdom Metazoa; phylum Chordata; class Aves; order Strigiformes; family Strigidae; genus Athene; species Athene cunicularia. Next base: position 3,986,181 of record NW_020799145.1, read on the forward strand.
AAATAATGTTAATAATTTAATCTGAATGATGTGGTTAGAATCACACCTCAAAGCCATAATATAATTTTGTCTTCTGACTACACATGTTTGGGAAGGAGGCTAGAAGTCATAACAACCATTTAGAACTCATGAGTCCTCCACTGCCAGTTCAGCTCTGTATTTCTTTCTAGTGTGGTAGTTATACTCAAAGCAGTATGTTTTGTGTAAATATGTACCCCTTCTGAAACGTACAGCTACTTAAACCTGGAGAAATCCTGGTGTTCTTTAAATTGTCTTGAAATTAAACTATTCTCTCAGTTACAATTATATTGTAAAAACATGGTATCAGTAGTTTCACTAGGCTGATTTCCCATGTCAGAAGAGAAACTTTTTTCCCCAATGCATAGACTATAAATTAAAAGTAAGCAATATAAAATGAAACATAGTGCAACATTCAGAGAACTTAAGAGCAGAATCAGTCTTCTCATGTGACTCGAAACCTCATGGAAAGTAACAGCTAGAAACAAATATGCTGCTGTCAGAGCCCTGCATTTACAGAGAACAAAGAACTTTGACAAAACTTTCAGTCTTTAGTATTTGTCATACATTTTTAGTGCAAATACCCTCGTGGGTCAAACATTCATTGTGCAGCTGTCAAACCTTGTTGATAATATAGTTTTGTTTTTTATAACCAGGGGACTCTCTCTAAGGATTGAAGATCGTTTGTAAGAAATGGGATCCATCTGATCAAGCAGAACAAAACCCATCTTTGCCAGCTGGCAGGCCAACTTTGTGAGGAAAACTTTGAATTAGAAATTAGAGGGAGGATGACCAGCAGTGATGTGAGGAAGTAGTGGACAAGGTTGGGGTGTAGGGTGATGTAAACAGGATGGATGTTGTAATCAACAAAATAGGGCAGAGGAGAGCCCCACCCAAACACATAATGCACATAAATAAGAAAGTGCCTGCCAGACTAAACTATAGGCAAAGTTCCTATGACCTTTCTGGGAAATCAGCATGACTTGCTGTTCTCTGAAGAGAATAAACAGGATGAATTAGAGGTCTGTGTGCAGTTCCAGACTTATGATCTCATTGGACTCATGGAGACATGGTGGGATAGCTCACATGACTGCAGTACTGTGGTGGATGAATACAGGCTATTAAGGAAGGACAGGATGGTCAGCAAGAGGGGATCACCCTTTACAAGAGACAGCACAGGGTGCATGCTTATGGATGAACAATCAGCTGGTAAGAGCTGATGGGTCAAGATTAGTTGTCAGACCAACATGAGTGACATTGTGGTGGGTGTCTGCTACAGACTGCCTAGGAAGAAGTAGATGAGGCCTTCTTCACACTACTGGAAGAATTCTTATGTTCACAGGCTCTGTACCTTATGAGAGACTTGAAGCCCCCCAGAATATGCTGGAAAGATATTACAGCAGTTAATAGGAAATCCAAGAGGTTTTGGGAGTGCATTGATGGCACCTTCCTGACACAGGTGATCAAGAAACAAGGAGGCAAGATACTCTTGGACCTCATACAAACAAGGAAGAATTGGTCAGGGATACAGAAGTCAGGGGCAGGCTGTGGTGTCCATGAGATAGTGTTAAGGTTCCTGAAAGAAGAGAGCAGAGGAAGGACCACAGCCTGGACTTTTAGAAATCATACTTCAGCCTCTTCAGAAATCTGCCTGGAAGAATGCCAGGGGATGCAGCTCCGGAGAGCTGTCCAAGACAGCTGGTTGATCTTTAAGGATTGACTCCTCCAAGTTCAAGAAAGGTCCATCTTGACAAGTAGGACACCTTCACTGATGAACAAGGAGCTTCTAACTGAACTCAGATATAAAAGATGGGTGTAAGAGTTGGAAGCAGAGAAAAAGTGATCTGGAAGGAATACAGAGACACTATATGAGCATGCCACTATGGGATTAGGAAAGCCAAAGTCCTTCTGGAGTTAAATCTGGTGAAACATGGGAAAACAAGGTTTCTATAGACACATAAGCATTATAAGGAAATTGAGATGAAAATATAGAATTGCTGCTAATGGGGAGAGGATCTGATGAAAAGGATGTAGAAAAGGCCAAAGGTATTCTTTGCCATCTTGGTCTTTACTGGTAAGATCTGCCTTCAGGAATCTCAGGGTGAAGAGCATCTGGTTAAGGAATATTAAACAAACTGGAGATACACAAGAACTATGACTTGATGGTGTGCACCCACAAGTGCTGAGAGAGCTGACCCATATCATTGCAAGAACAAACTTCGTCAGCTTTGAAAGTCTGTGGCAATTAAGGGAGATGCCTGAGTACTGGAAGAAAGCAACTGCCACTCCTGTCTTCCTGAAGGGTGAGAATAGGACAGTCAGACTCACCTTTATCCCATGGAAAATGATGGACTGAATCATCTTCAAAAACATTTCCAAACTTCTGAATGACAAGAAGGTCTTTTGGAGTAGTCGTCAGGGATTTATGAAGGGGAAATCACTCCTGACCAACTTCATAGACTTCTATGATGAGATGACTATCATGGTGGATGATGGCAGAACAGTGATATTATTCATTTTATCTTTAGCAAGGTTTTCAATTCTATCTCCCATAACATTCTCATTGACACGCTGATGAAATGTGGGCTAGATATACGGACAGTGAGATGAACTGAAAACTGGCTGAATGGCCAGGTTTAAAAGGTTCAGCTAGAAGCCAGTTACTAGTGATGTACCTTAGGGATCAAATCTGGGACAAATACTGCTAAACATCTTCCTTAGGTTGATTTGGGTTATGGGACAGAATGCCTCCTCAATAAGTGTGGGAGAAATGGTTGATAGACCAGAACAGTGTGTTGCCAGTCAGAGGGGCCTGGACAAGCTGCAGAAATGGGCTAGCAGCAACCTCATGAAGTTCAACAAAGGCAAGGCAAAGACTTTTATTTTGACATGATTAATCTCATGTATAAGGAGAATCTGGGGGTTCATCAGCTGGAAAGCAGTGCAGCAGAAAAGGACGTGGTCCTGGTGGACACCAAATTTACATCGCCAGCAGGCTGAAGGAGGTGATACTTCCTCTGTAGTGCTGGGGTCCTATGCTGGGCTCACCAGTATAAGAGAGACATCAAAATAGACCAGCAAAGGACCACAAGACGGTGAAGCGATGGGAGCAGAACAAGAAGCAATGGGCACAGTGTACAATCATAGAAATTTCATTTAAATATAGGAAAAGGTGGTTTTGTTTTGTTTTGCTTTGCTTTGTTTTGGTTTACTGTGAGGGTTGTTGAATACTGGGAGGGATTGCCCAGACAACGTGGAGTCTCCGTAGCTGGAGATATTCAAAACCCAACAGGACACAGCCCTCAGCAATGTGCTGTAGCTGACTCTGCTTGAGCAGAAAGGTTGAGCTAGATGATCTGTTGAGGTACCTCCCAACTTCAACAATTTTTCTACTGTGTGACACTTAAAACTGAGTAATAATTCTTCTCAGACTAATTATTTGGACAGACACTTAAGATGTGTTTGGGCAATAGTGTCATATAAAACAAGCAAGAATAACCTCTGTAAAAGGGTAACTGTAAATAGACTACAGGACTTAGCATCAAAATATTTATTATATGAAACTGAAAAAATTGAGGCTGGAAGTAATAAGTTAGGCAGGGCTGGTGCCTGTTTGAAATCTGGCACTTATGTTCTAAATAAATTGCAGCAAATACAGCTGACCTCATAAAGCCTTGGAAATCAAATTACTTGCAATAATTAATCTGTGAAATAAACATGAGTGTCAGGATTTCCATATCTCATCTTCTCACCCTCTTTACTTTTATCTGCCTCCTTCCCTTTGGGATGTTCAATCAGCTGGAGTTTTTAACATGCCAAGAATTTGTAAATGATAAAATGGAACTTTGTCAAAAATAATGTCAGGTGGCAGGACTACTCTGACACTCACAGTGCATTAAAATGGAATAGAAGTAGCATCAAGTGAAAGTGCCTACAGGGAAGGGTGTGGATATGTAACAATGTAACATAGAAAAGGACCTCTGATTTAATGAGGTTCAATTTCATAAAAGTGCAGGTCATCAAATGAGAATGTCATTGAAGTAATTAAACAGCCCTGCAACTTTTATCTTATTCTTAAAGGAGACAGCTAATTAAGTGTGGGTAACTTTTTAAATAACAAAGAAAAGCACAACCTAGTGTGATCCAGATCAGAACTGAGCCCAGAACTGAGACATAATTCTACTGATCTGCTTGCTGTTGAACACACACAGCAAATGCTTGTGTGGTCATACTGCAGAGAAGTCGCCTTGTGTAGCAAAACTTGATATTAATACTTGTTTTGAATCATAGATTATTATTCTAACATAGATGAGGTTTTTGACTGGGGTATGAATGAGGTAACTAATATATACCATCCATACCACATCATATAGAAAATAATATCTTATGCCTTTCCCCTTATTTAAAAAGATTAAAAAGATCTGTTGTTCTCCAAAATTTGCTTTAATTGTTTCAGCTGTATTAACACTAGTAAACATATGAAAAAAACTAAATGTCTTTTCTGCTGATACATGACAAATAGGACAGTGAGATGAAGAAAATTAGTAAAGGGGTAAGAATCCTTGCAAAAGGCTCCTTTCTGATAGTGGCATCAGGGAAACTGACTGTAAAGGAACTTGTAGGTGCTGTAGGTTTCTTAATGGGAAATAAAAGGTAAAAGATGTTAGCAGGTCTGTGTGTAGCACACCCCTGTGTAGCAGGGGTGTTTCAGAAAAATTGAGAAACTACCACTGCGCTGATTGTCTGTCCAGCACTGAGGTTGTAACCACACATTGAAACTTCTCCCTCACATACGGTTGGTTGCCTGAAGCAATTTTTGCTGGTAGTGTCCTCTGGAGTCAAGGTATTTCTGGAAATTGCAGTTAGAATGGCCTCTCCTTAATTCTCTGCCTGATTTCTGTTTTCCAGAACTACGTGAAGGCTTTTAGAAGATACATGCAGTTTTTTCCACAGAATATTCTATCAAGAACATGCTTATTAAATGCTTATTTTCTGGAACATTTGTCTAAATCAAACATCCAAAAGGTTTCTTTTTCCTCAGTAAATATTTTTTCCATGTAAATTCATTTCAGGCTAAGGCAAATACCAGGGGACAGAGCTTCCTACAGCTCCAGAGCACTGAGCAACAAAAACATTAATGTCTCCTTAAAACGTGTTTAAATACAGTGAGATTTTCCTTGTATGAAAATGTGCATGTCTTTCTTGACTTCTATAGGATTTAAGTATATCTTCTTACTCACGTTGATCAAGTCTCCCTTGAGTGTGTTGGTTTGGATTAGACAGCCTTTCAAAGTAGGATAAGCTGTTTCAGATGAAGACTTTGCTTTTAAATGCACACGGATGGCCTTATTATCCTTCCAGTGTTTCCAGAGTCAGTCAGAACAAAACCACTATGAGAAGAATCTGTTTGCTATTTGTTCTTAGGTAAATCTAAGTACAGGAAAAGAAAAGAAAAAAACCAAACCAAAACAAAACAAAACACATGGGAAAAATAGTTAACATTGAATTTGTAAAAAAGCTGAAACTTTACTGAGAAAAAAGCATATCAGCCAGTCACTGCTAATTCAAAAGACTTCACATGTTATGTGGTAGAGTTTATGTCTGTACATTTATTACGGGACCCAGGCAAATTATTTGTGTGAATTCATTTGGATTAAGATGTTCCTCAGAGTCAACTGGGCACACAGCGCAGTTACCTTGTCAGTTTGCAACATGTCACAACACCACGCCAGTAGCCCATGCTGTGGAAATACACCTCAAAGTGAATGAAGGGTGAGAATCCCAGTAACATATCCAGATATCTAAAAGGTGAAACCTGACACACCAGTAGCTTCTCTCTGAACCTCACTTTAATTGGACTGCATAATGAAGTGCTAAACCCACCATGTGTTCCTACGTATATTCTATATCCCTTCAGGTTTGCATTCGGCTCTTTGGGCAGGTTCTTGCCATTGCTCCCTCCCTGCAGAGCGTTCTAGTTTACAAACAGTGGTGGAAGCATACAAACATGAGCTCCTGGAAAAACTACAGGCAGTGTTCAAACACTTCGTGGAGCCAGGGTACAGATCCTGCCTGCTAACACATGCTGAAGCACATGCCCTCTCATCTTTACTCTTGTTGTTACACCTGCTGACACATGATATTATCAAACCTTTACTTCACTGCATACACAAACCTTTGGACATGCAAATCACTGCCAGGAACACAGTAGGAGCAGGTCTTATAAAAAGTAAGAATTAGTGATTTCCCTGACTTATCAGACCAAGTATTTCTGTATTTTTCTTTTAGTTGTGTTTGTTCTTTTTCAAAAAGACAAGTTCTCTACAATGTGTAATAGTTTTATCCAGGAAAAAAAAATAGCTAAAACCACACGCAGATGGAAAGCTAAAGTTGTTTAGAAGGTGCAAATACAATTTATGGTCAAAGTGAGGACAGAATCAGATTATGCCAGTTCTTTTTCTATTGGTTGGTGTGATTTCTATCTATGGATATGAACTGAAAAGACAGGATAGTTACTGAAACGGTCTGTATTTGTGGCTTGAATAAACCAATGTACACTCTGCGTAAGAAAACATACTTTGTTCTCAAGGTGAACAGGCTTCTCTCCTCTGTGAGGAAAGAACAGGCTTCTCTCCTCTGTGCTAATGCATGTGCCTGATTAAATCTTCCTACAGCCTCTGTACACAAACCATTCATGTCAAAAATATGGAAGACTAACCATGAAAATATTGCGAGTCCATTTTACAGGCAAAGAAACTGAAAGTACAGAAAAGGAAAATGATTTGATCATTGTCTAAGAGGGATCCAGTGGAATACCTGTGAATTCTGCTTTTCAAAAGCAATCTGCTTTTGAACCCCTGTCCAACTCTGTAAATACAAAGCTATGCTTTCTAACTAGAAACATGTCATTCTTAGGGGATGAAGAGAGTTGCAATGTTTACATAGGGGATGAAGAGAGTTGCAATGTTTACATTGGCCTCATGTTGGGCCTCTACATAGATCGGAGGAGCACCTGAGGTGCACAGGCCAGGGTGCTTTCCTTGAATTCAGAGGCTTTGTTGTCTTCTACTCTACTTAAAAGGGTTTGTGCATGCTCTATGTAAACCCCTCCACAAATAATGTTAAATTTTCATGGGCAGTCTGTTGTGGTGCCTGCCAAGTGACTAAGCTGTTGTGTGCTTTAGGTAAGACAGGGTTAATAGGAAGATATAGGGAGCAAAGTTTAAGAAGATTTTTTTTTCATTTGTGTCATGACATCTTTGCTGGATGGGAGGAGCTTTCCAACAGAAAATGGTATTTCACTTAGAAGTGTGATGTCTTGATGAAAATGTGACCAAAAAGACAACGTGGTGAGTTTGACATGTTTTTGGAAAGACACCACAGGTTCGCTTATGATGGAAAGACTATTGAAAAAAATGTTAAGAAAACTGAGATAATAGCTACATTAAGCAGTCGGTAAAAGTGTTATAAAGGAAGAACTTGTGCACTACAGCTAGTTGTAGTGGGATAGCATATTTATTCAAATAAAAGAACAAACAGGGTTTAGTAAGACAGCGTGAATGCCTAAGGGATAGGAGGCAGCAGATATTGCTATAGTGGGATCAGTGTTGAGAAGACTTATTGCAAAGGTAGGAGGGTTGTAAAAATAAATCTAAAATGTAGGAGTGGAAACTGGTAATGAAGCATGTTTCAGAATGTCTTTTACATAAATTGGGGAAGAATATGAAAGAGTGTGAATAAAGGAGCTAGGGAAAAACAAAGGGGAAAAAAGCATACCAATAGGAGGATTCTCTGCACTGAAAGAGAGCTCACCCTATTGCAATAATACCAGGACAAATTCTGCTCTCAGTGTGACTGAGTAAAGCCTGACTAACTCCATCTGTCACTTAGACTTGTACAAATCTAAAGGAATATACAGAAAACACTGGAATTAATTGGGATTTACTTTGATCTATCTAAAAGCAAGACTTTATAATATCTGGCAAGTTCTTCTCTTTTATCTTCCATTTTAGAGCAGTAACTTATTTACTCTATTAATTTTGCTTTCTTTGTTTTGCTTTCACTCTTCCCCCCCCTTTTTTTTTTTTTTTCAGTGGCAGCTTACTGGAACTCAATCAAAGGAAATCAAGCTCTTCCCCCACCCAGACTCTCTCTAAAGTGTCATTTGAAATGTTCCTGCATCACTTTCTAAAGACCCTGATAGCTGCTGTTTATGTTGATATGATCCACTCTATAATAGGAGCTTAATATAAACGCGTCCTTATGTTATGCTTCAAATCACACAGGTTTCAATTCACACTCCCCCAGAAAACAAAAATGAGATTAGCATCTAAATTGAAATTGAAGCTAAAGTACTCTGTGGAAAAAGAAGTCTAAAAAAACCTGAGTATCAGTTTTAGGTTTCTTTTCACTCTGTATCTTGGTCATTTCCCAGAACATAAGCTCTCAGTAATAAGCACTAAACTGTGTGTGGTCTTGCACAGGAGTGTTGCGAGATGACAAACGGAGAAATTTTACCCTATTTAGTTAATGCTATTAACTCCAGTGAACATGTAGTTCCATCAGGAAAGCCTCAGATCAGCCTAAGTGAGGATGCAGGAGCTGCAACCACACCATCTTTTCCTAGATGATGGTGAAGGGAAAACATATTCCCTGGAGAGTCATGGTTTCCATGGTCAGCGTCAGCCCCCATGCCATGCTCCCTGGATCTTCAATCACAATTTGGACACTCAGACTTTTTTTTTTTTTTTTTTTTTTTTTTTTTTTTTTTGGCACCCTACTGTCCTGGGAGTCTCTCTGACACAGAGATGACAAGAGGTTTGAATGAAAGGAAACCCTTTTGAGATATTGTATATCTTTAGTTTACCACCAGTTCTCATTTATATTCTTAAAGCAGTGTTCAGAGTAAAGACAAAGGAAAAACACAAAATTATATTCCCCCCACCAAAAATGCAGTTATCATTTCCAGCTTGCTTGGCACATGCTCCTGAATTGGTCCTTCTCACCACTTGCAAGATAAAGGGTCAGAAACCATGTGGTGTTGGGAGATAATGGACATGTGAGCAATCCTACACGTGTGCACGCCTCGGCAAGGACATAGAACAAAGAACTCAGCAACCAACTCCAGGAGATGGGTTGGGCGGTGAAAGACATTGAGTGTGGCGCTTATTATCCAATCGTGAGAAGGCTGGAAGCGCGTGGACAAAGCTAACTGTCCAGTCATAAGGATTGCACCACGTACCGTTCACGTACACAGGAGAAACCTATAAAAGGGCTC